>NC_080397.1:58561048-58862016 GCF_030265065.1 Corythoichthys intestinalis | reverse complement strand
TTCCACGCCGCGGCCGGAGCAGATGCCAGGGGTCGGGCAAGCGGAGGGTGGGCGGGCTGCTTGGAGCCTGCGGGGTCCACATTAGTTATTGTCGCCCTCTCGGGTTGCTGGAAGCAGCGTGTCGCGGCACATCTGCGGCGTTGTAGATTATTAAAGAGCACTCACACGGACTGAACTGAGAAACATTGCGGGCGTCCTGCTTCTCGGAGAACATGTTGAGTTCCCCCAGTTGGCTCGGAGATAAAACATTTTGTCACAACAAACCAGCCCTTTCCCGACTGAGGTAAGAGCTTTTCAAATCTTTTCCGAAGCAGTGGAAATGACCTGAGTGTGCACTTTTAGTGATGTTACAGGAGTGTTCAAATCTGCTGCTGACCAGACCAAAATAACCGAGGCATCTATTGCTTGAAACTTGTAAAATCAGCTTCATCTATTTCAGTATGACTTCTAGTAAAAGAAATAACCTGGGGTGAACTTTAAGATCTGCTTTCCTTTATGCAGGCATTTTTTTTTTTTTTCATTTGTTTGTTTATATTTGTCGGTTATGAATCGTACTGACAGAAGTATATGACAGATGTTTGTGTCCTGCCATGCAACTGATGGGATAAAACAGTGATACCCAACCAGTGTGCTAGAAAACTGCATGGATGCCATTATAATAATTACAAATATATATATATATATCTGTCAATGCAAGTGACCTATAGAGACTGGCGGAATATACTTCCATTACATTGCAGAAGGCACAATAAACCTGTACATCCACCTGTTGCCAGCTATACAGCAGAATAAGCATGACTTCTTCAGCATATGGCGGAAAGCACAGACAAGACTGAAAAAGCAGTTTCTGCTCTTGCACCCCTTTTTAAAATAAACTGCTGTATTTTAATCCCAAAAAAACAGTTGTGTTTGATAGAACAATATGTCTATATGCTGCCATAGCAGATTCATAGTGCATTAATTCCCCGAGCTTTTTTCAATTTGTCCGTTTTACTTTGGAAACACCCGTTTACAGACGTCGCACAACCGCTTTTGTTTCAGCCTCGCCATAAAAAGGTAATCGTATTTATTATTCCAAATGTCTGTCAATTTTAGCTTAGAATCATCAATTGATGTCTAATATTTAGTTTAATAGAAAAAACGACTTTTAAAAAATTATTCGCTCACATATTTTAAACTTTTAAACAAATTACGTCACAACGAAAAAAGCATCTGTTAACTCATTCGCTCCCAGCCATTTTCAACGGTGCAACCCCCTTCGCTCCCGGCCGTTTTACTGGATTTTGACTGATTTTGCAAGGCCCACAGAAAATTCTGTACTATTGCTATATAAACATGGAACCCACCAAAAGAAAGATTAGGCTATCTTCTTTCAGCAGGAAAAAAGTTAGTTCATATCTTTTTCCATTCTTTAGAAATCAGCATTAGAAAATAGCTTAGTTTGAGCAATCTTCCAATTTCTGATGAAAAAAACAGAAATTCAGCTTTTTGTAAACGCATACATTTCAAACATAACTTTGACTTTAACACAGCTATTTTTTGCTTTAGTTACATCCCAAACATCTGAATAATGTTTTCCTTTTACAAAATAACATAAACAACAAGACAAATAGAGCTTTTGATCGCAAAGTAACAATTTATTTACACATAACTAACTGAGAGATGACGCTGTTGTGGCCGCGACAGCTGGGTTAAACTTTTCTCTCATCACTGCCTGGCTCATAAAGATGGATTTCTTTTGTCTTTCTTTTGTGGTGACTACTGCCTCGTGGCAGAGTTCGCCTGGGAAACTTGTGTTCCAGGGGGGGAACTGGTTTGGCCGTGCGCGTTTCCATGCGGGACACTGGAGGGTGCGAGGGCCGCAAGCGGCTGAGCACGGCAGCGCAAAACTCAACGGCATCGTCCGCTGCACTGGTGGTCCCGGTCGTTCTGTTCGGTCGTCCAGCGCATGGCATCCCGGGCGTCCTCTCGGTTGTTCTGCTCGGTCGTCCGCCGCCAGACATCCTGGACATCCGTTCGGTCATCTTCCGCTGGCGCCCCGGCTGTGCGGCCCGGCCGTTCATTCCGTTTAATCGGGTTGAGGTTCCTACCAAATGCGCTACTGCCCTCCAGTGGTTTTATTGCTTTAAAATTGATTTGCAGCACTGTGCTTTGGAGCTAAGTCGAATCACAACCTAGAGATGTCACTTTTGGAAAAAAAACATAAAAGACGTATAAATACGTCTTTGGGACACTGAAACAATTAAAAATAGAACGTATTTATACGTTCTATTTCAGTCACGGATATCTACCTCGTAAATATCGCTTAATTGTATTTTTTTTTTTATGTTACTGTCGCATTTTCTCCAATATTTTAGATGATAAATAATTGATCCAAACAAAGAATAATTGTGAAAAATTGTGAAAAAAAAAAAAACATCGAAAAGGGCAAATATATGAAAATTAAAATCTCGACCACTCCTTGAGGTCTGCAATTTCTGCATCGCGACCCTTATTATATTACCATGTTCCACCCATAAAATCCCCCCAAAATCCGGCTGTGGCCATTCCCAGCTGTGTCTTGACACACTACCAACTTCTCAGGATGCTCAAATTGTCCCCACCAACTTTTAAGCAACCTTATTTGCATTATATAGTGAGTTCAGTTATATAGGTCATTTACATTGTCTTCCAATATGTTGTAAGGATAGAATTGACCCTACAATTATTAAGTGAATTACTGTCATCATGTTCAGACTTACAGTACATTTATCACTTTTCATTCGGACCATTTTTCCCCCTCAAACGCATGTTTGATTGGCTGATGAGTAGAACCCCCACATTCACAAAACCCATAGAGAAATACATGTCAACACCAGAGGTTGCGCTAGACATTTTCGTTGTCTGTCATTTTGACTGACAGGGTCATTAAAATCCGGTCATAATCTATTTTTACCCGTCACTTAAATTTTTAAAATGATAATGATGACATATTCAATAGTGTTTAGTTTTCAATCATTTTTAATTAATATTGTAATGCTTGCTTGGCGGCGAAAAATTAGACATGGAAGTCGTGGTATTTTTCTCCCTCTTTTTACTCTGCTTACCGCCAACAAAAACAAACAAAACAACAACTCCGCCCCCAAAGAAAAAGAGGCAACTATATAGACCCCAATCACCAACGTCACACAATGATCTTAATTGTGGTTGTCAGCCCAAAATATTCTAAATATATATTAAATGCATCTTACCTGATATAAAATGACTACTACATAGTCTGTGGTGATCGTTTGGTGCCCAGATTTCTTGTCGAATTACAGCAGTCCATCTCGCTCTCCTCTTCGGGTCTCTCAGAATACGGTAGAACTTCAAGTCTCTCCGTCTATCTTCTCTGTTACTGCAATCAACCGCCACACACGCCTTCACCATTTTGATTATTAATGTTAACGAGCAGAAAAACACGCCGTAATAAGAGGCATGTACGTAGCGGTAATTTGTAAACACGACGAGCTGACACACAATATGGCGGCTCCAGTCAGGGGGGCGGAGTTGTGACGTCATGTGATTGGGGTCTATACACAGGCGGCAATCTAGTCCACCAATTGGATGACGGGCTGGCACACCGGGTGCACCAATATGAACCTCGCGTTGATGTGTCAATCACGGTGCCGCTGCCAGATCCCGGTGACGCTACAATATTCTGACAGAATAGCCAACGACGTCATGCATTAAGAGAATTAATTAATATGCTCACTCGCCACCCTGTGGTCTGGGGTGTGAATTGCAACCTGTCAAAATGACGGACGGACTTCAGTTTTTTCCGTCACCGTTTTAAAAAATCGGTCAACGACGGAAAATATTTGGTTAACGCGACCCCTGGTCAACACGCTGCCTCTCCTCTGCCCCCTTTGAAGACGAGCGAGGTTAGAAGGTTTTTTGGCCAGCAGCAGCAGGCAATGTTAGTAGTGTAAAAAGATGTCAATGTTGTAGAGGTGGGTAACACGCCACTAATTTTGCAACTGAAAGTCCGACCTGCATCAGAGTTTGCATAAAATTAAATTGTGTGAACTTGCTAACCTGTTATACTTGAGTAGAAACCTGCTTAGAGAGGTGTCTTCCTGTATATTTTCTATTAACGTTAACTGTTCATTTTGAGCATTTATTCATTATTTTCTAAATCATTTAAAAAAAAATGCCTTTAAATTTCACCCCCCCAAACAAACGCAACTGCTGTAGACTTCCTTTATATGAAGCAAGCATTTTGAAAAATGACTTTCTCCCATGAAAATAATTTTAACTTTTTTCATTTTTACGTCGGAACCAGCTATTTTTGAAAAATGTACCCAATCTATTTGGTCTTAATGTCCCATCCCCAGCAAAAAGTGTACATGCAGGTTATGCTGTTTTGCGTCCCTACCAATGTTGAAACCAAACTTACACCCTTACTTGAATTAAACCAATCCAGATTTCAAATGATTTCCGTATGTTTGTAAGCTGAGACAAGATTGTCATTATTATTTCAGTATTGTTCAGTATACGTATTGTTCATCTTTTCTGACATTTCTGTCCGGTGTTGTGCTGTGAGATTTCTCAAATGTAAAATGGGTGCCTTGGCTCACAAAAGCTTGGAAAACACTGGGTTAAGATGCACACAGGAGCTTGGGCGACATTCATTTACGACCAAGTGTGAAGGAGCCGGACTTTCATTTGAGCCTCCCTGCTAATTTTTAACCAGTGCCAATTGTGATGCAGAACACAACCCCTGAATAAACCCACATCCCTGCCACTTATTCATTTATGTAGTTTTAGAAGATTGGTCATCACATTAAACATTGGTGTTCCTTGTTTGTGTACACTTGGTCAACTCATTGATATTCAGATGAGACCTATTATAAGAGCCTATTCAAAGATGATGGCTGACTTGATCGGTTACATAATTTCATAATATATTTCTATAAACTTTTCACAATATAGCATTCCTTAAATTCTGCTCATGTCATCTCAGTGGGTTACGTGATAAACTATCAGAAATTCCTCTGAGTATCATGCATTGTAATTCTCCACCACCACTGCAAACTACAACCGCAGGTATAATAAAAATATAATGCACTACATCTCTGACAACAGTATTGTTCATCTGTTCGAGGCTCGTTTCAGACAAAATTTCCCTCCAAAAAAATAATGACGAGCTATTGGAGAGAGTCTGTTTTTCTGGCTACAGTAGCGGTGCCCTTAACTCATTCACTCCCAGCCATTTTCACCGGAGCAAACCCCTTTGCTCCCGGCCGTTTGACTGGATTTTGACTGATTTTGCAAAGTCCACAGAAAATTCTATTCTATTGCTATATAAACATGGAACCCACCAAAAGAAAGACTAGACTCTTCTTTCAGCTGGAAAAAAAAGTAAGTTCAGCTTTTTCCATTTTTTAGATATCAGCATTAGAAAATAGCTTAGTTTGAGCAATTATCAAGTTTCTGATGAAAAAAAACGAGAAATTGAGCTTTTTGTAAATGCATACATTTCAAAACATATCTTTGACTTTAACACAGCTATTTTTTTTCTTTTGTGACATCCCAAACATCTGAATAATGTTTTTCTTCTACAAAATAACATAAACAACAAGACAAATAGAGCTTTATTTGCTTTATTTACACATAACTAAACTATTGAACTGAGAGATGACGCAGTTGTGGCCGCGGCTGTATCGGCAGACGGGGTCAATTTTTCCCTCGTCATATAAGTTATAGTAGTTTTATATTAAAACTAAAGATGTCCTGATCGATCGATCGGGTCCGATCACGTCATTTTCAAAGTATCGGAATCAGCAAAAAAATATCGGCCATGCCTTTTTTTAATATATATATATTTTAATTAAATCGTTTTCTAATTGTATTTAACGTTACAGACATAATATATTACACTCATCCAGAGTCTTTAGTTTAGGCTTAAAGTAAGGTTATCAAAAATATCCTGATAACGGCGGCAATTAATTTATTAAAAAATGTGTCACGTTGAAGTATTTAACGCAATTAATGTATGCGCTGCACGACCCTCTCACTCATGCGTTAATTGCGTCAAATATTTTAACGTGATATAATTAAAAACATTAATTACCGCCCATGAACGCAATATTTTGCACAGCCCTAATTTTTTTATATCGTTTGAGGCTCAACTCAGGTATTTTAATTTTTCATGTTCCTAACCCGATCACTCGATCATTCGAACTAACTAGTTCATCGATTAATCGACTACTAAAATAATCGATAGCTGCAGCCCTAACAGCAACACTACACAGAATCTTGTTAATGATTTTTAATGAGTGAATATCTGCATGCTCAGCAGTATGCCCCCACCCTTGCCTCCATTGTTTCAAATGGCCTTGGTACGCTGTACATCACCGTATCGAACTATGCGCTCAGCGCTTTGTGCAAAATGCAAGAAACAAGAGGTTTACGGTGACTTTAAGAAAGATTGCGGCAGTCACACTTCTGTTGAAATCTGTTGATGAATGCCAACTAATTGGTCACGCTGCTGCTCTTTCAGCATCGCGGATGCTAGTAAATAAGAAGCGTAGCGGATGACAGAACCCTAGTTATACCACCGGCGACACAGCACTCAGTTCATCACTTCAGCGTCCGTCCAGGCCGAGTCGAATTGATCAATAGCAGGAGTGTCACTGTTTAACAGAAATTATAGCTCCCCTCCCTGTTGCTCAGTGCTGTAACACCCGCTAATGGAATTTTGAATCCCATTATAGCATTATTAAAGGTGGACAAATGTGCGAACGCTCATTAAAAAAAATAAAAATCCTATGAATTGCACTGCTGGCAGCGTCCGTGTCCCCCTGCTGGCTGAGTCCTCCCCGAGGCAGAGGTGAACAAGCGTCGGAGAAATATGCCAACTCCATGCAATTCATATTTGCGCGCTGAAGAATGAGAGCGTGCTGTTCCCTCTGCTGCTGTGAATAATCGTGGTCAAAGTCGCAGCCTTTCACGCCACTAGGAGCTCCCCTCTTCGCCATCACGGGAAAATAGAGCTTCAGCCTCAACAATTATACGGCACATTTGGTATTGAATTTGAGGGGAGTTCAAGCTCAGCAGAAGCTGAAAGGCGCTCCTCACAGACCTGAAGTCTTGTGTAGTGACGGGGCGGCTGGTTGGAGGAGTGTGAAGGCTTTGAATTCCTCCAGAGCTTATCTTTTCATCCTCTTGGCGACCTCTCGGGGACGTGCTGTGGATCATATCCAATGGCCGCGGGCTTTGAAGATGGCCGCAGGAGCTGACAAGAATTAGACTTTGCTCTCTTGTGCTTGCCATTACTGAGACATGACAAAGGTGTCATAGGAGTTGTGCATCTGTCCGACAGTCCAGTCCCTGACAAAAGTCTTGTCGCTTATCCATTTTAATCATATTAATTAGTTGAATATTAATGGAGCGTGAGAGCAAGAGACCGAGCGTGTGTGTATGACTCGTATCATTATTTACACATTATACAGCCCCTGACAAAAGTCTTGTCACTTATCCATTTTGTAGAAACAATTGCTAATAACTAGGGTTGTTCCGATCATGTTTTTTTGCTCCCGATCCGATCCCGATCGTTTTAGTTTGAGTATCTGCCGATCCCGATATTTCCCGATTCGATTGCTTTTTTTTTTGCTCCTGATTCAATTCCAATCATTCCCTGTTACGTGCCAAAGACGGCTCGCGAAGGGCGTAACATAAAACAAGCCACACAAATGTACGGGTGGACACAAATTTATTTACAGAACAATCAAACTCGCAATGAATATGTACAGAATGCTGACGAAGCGTGACTTCAGGGTAAGCCCAGGCCAAAACAACAAACAAAAGCAACTACACTTAAACCCCACCCGCTAACTAAACCCTGATCATGTAAAAGGAACAAAGAAAAGACAGCTTCTAACCTAACTTCCTACTCTATACAAAACAGGAGAAAACAGGTTGAACAGAAATGGCGACTTACCCTTACTTGCTTCAGTGCTCATATTTACAGTGGTGAACAAAAACGATCCAATAACGAATAAATATAATAAATACATGTCTGGTGACTTTGCTGGCCAGTCCTGAAGGATCTTGATCTTCTTTGCCTTGAGGAAATTTGAGGTACAGATTGAAGTATGCGATGGAGCACCATCCTGCTGCAGAATATGTCCCTTTTTATGGTCAGGAATGTAAGAAGCTGTCAGGGACGCGGGGCAGGCAGGTGGTGTGTGGACCCAAGTGCTGGGAAAGGGAAGCGAGGCAAAAAGGCGGTGCAAAATTAATTTAATTAAGGCCGACAGAAAAACAACGTACAAACCAAAACTGATGTGATCCCAAAAAACACAGTAGCAAACAAAACTTACTACTAACAAAAGGCTGGGTATCAAAAACTTACTGAGGCAGAGAAACACGAGGGCTGTGACGTAGGAACGGGCAAGAATTGACACTGGCATAAAGACATTGACATTGACAATGACGCAACAAGGAGTGAAAAGAAACTGGGAGCCTATATACACACAGAGACGAGGGGTAACGAGACAACGAGGAACAGATCGGCGACACAGAAGGATGCAGTTTGGCGATACACTAGGAGCAGGCACAACAGGTGAAATCAATGGGCAATCACAGAGACAAGTCACACTAGGAGAAAACAAGCACAAAACCTAACAGAGGCAGTTAAGATTTGTTGATATTTCAGACAATTTATGTTGCCTTCCACCCTGCATATCTCTCAGGGTACAGACAATTAAAAAACCGTGTGGCATTTGCCAAGGTCTGCAGCTTGTCAAAAGGATGGACGCTGGAAAAGTGACAAAAGGTGGATTTTTCAGATGAATCTTTCATTGAATTACACCACATTCGCCGCAAATATTGCAGGAGACCTACTGGAGCCCTCATGGATCCGAGATTCACTCAGAAAACAGTGGTTTGGTGGTGGCAAAATCATGGTCTGGGGTTACATCCAGTATGGGGGTGTGCGAGAGATCTGAAGGGTAGAAGGCAACATAAATAGTCTGAAATATCAAAAAATCTTAGCTGCCTCTTACATTCCTAACCATAAAAAGGGACAAATTCTGCAGCAGGATGGTGCTCCATACTTCAATCTCTACCTCAAAGTTCCACAAGGCAAAGAAGATCAAGATCCTCCAGGACTGGCCGGCCCAGTCACCAGACATGAACATCATTGAGCATGTCTGGGGTAGGATGAAAGAGGAAGCATGGAAGACGAAACCCAAGAATGTTGATGAGCTCTGGGAGGCATGCAAGACTGCTTTCTTTATTGTTCCTGATAACTTAATCAATAAATTGTATGAATCATTGCCGAACAGCATGGAAGTCATACAAAATATTAAATTGGGATCTAACAGCACCACTACTTAATTCGCTGATGTTATGTAAAATGTGATCTAATCTTTGTCAAAATCACACAGATGAAAAACACTGTCTGCTTTAACTTAAACCATTCAAACATTTTTAGGTTTTCATATTTAAATGAGGATAGTACGCAAACAATGACAGAAGGGGGGGGGGGATAAGTAAGTTAACCATCACATATAATATTTTGTGGCCCCCTCTTTGGCAGAAATAACTTCAACCAGAAGTTCCCGTAGCTGCAGATCAGTCTGGCACATCGATCAGGACTAATCTTGTCCTATTCTTCTCGACAAAACTGCTGTAGTTCAGTCAGATTCCTGGGATGTCTGGCTTGAATCACTGTCTTTAGGTCATGCCACAGCATGTTATACTGAAACCATTCTGAAGTTGATTTACTTCTGTGTTTTGGATCATTGTCTTGTTGTAGCATCCATCCTCTTTTTAGCTTCACCTGTCTGACTGACAGCCTCAGGTTTTCCTGCAAAACATCCTGATATTGAATTCACTTGAATTCACTCTGCCATTAATGATTGAAAGTTGTCCGGGCCCTGAGGCAGCAAAACAGCCCCAAATCATGATGCTCCGTCCACCATGCTTAATGGTGGGGATGAGGTGTTGATGTTGGTGAGCTGTTCCATTTTTCCTCCACACATGACACGTGTTACTCCCAAACAATTCAATTTTGGTTTCATCAGTCCACAAAATATTTTGCCAAAACTTGGAGTGGACTGTGGAGTGTCCAAGTACCTTGTTGCGAACATTAAACGAGCAGCAATGTTTTCTGTAGACAGCACTGGCTTCCTCTGTGGAATCCTTCCACGAACACCATTCTTGGACTTGTGCGAGAGATCTGCAGGGTAGAAGGCAACATAAATAGTCTGAAATATCAAAAAATTCTTAGCTGCCTCTTACATTCTGTTACGTGCCAAAGGGCGAAGGGCGTAACATAAAACAAGCCACACAAATGTACGAGTGGACACAAATTTATTTACAGAACAATCAAACTCGCAATGAATATATACAGAATGCTGACGAAGCGTGACTTCAGGGTAAGCACAGGCCAAAACAACAAACAAAAGGAACTACACTTAAACCCCACCCGCTAACTAAACCCTGATAACGTAAAAGGAACAAAGAAAAGACAGCGTCTAACCTAACTTCCTACTCTACAAAAGAGGAGAATGGCGACTTACCCTTACTTGCTTCAGTGCTCATATTTACAGTGGTGAACAAAAACGATCCAATAACGAATAAACACAAAAGACCTCACCGAAAAAGCGGGAGTGTATCAAACTAGCGATCAAATGCAAATGAGCTTGAATGGCGAGCAAATAGCTGGCGAGGAGGACCGCGGCAGAATACTGTCAAATGCGACCTCCCAGAGCGTTGACAGCGGCAGGTGTAAGAAGCTTGGCGCCTTTTCCGGTGGCCAATCAGCGGTGGTGACGTCGTCGGTCCGTCCTACGTCGATCAGCCGTCGTCACAGTGAGAGGGGAAGCAGCCAGCTGGTGGAGGCGATGATCAGCTGACTGGAAGAATCTCAGAAAATTAACTATTAAACGGCCAGGGCCGTCACACATTCCTAACCATAAAAAGGGACAAATTCTGCAGCAGGATGGTGCTCCATCGCATACTTCAATCTCTACCTCAAAGTTCCACAAGGCAAATAAGATCAAGATCCTCCAGGACTGGCCGGCCCAGTCACCAGACATGAATATCATTGAGCATTTCTGGGGTAGGATGAAAGAGGAAGCATGGAAGATGAAACCCAAGAATGTTGATGAGCTCTGGGAGGCATGCAAGACTGCTTTCTTTATTGTTCCTGATAACTTCATCAATAAATTGCATGAATCCTTGCCGAACTGCATGGAAGTCATACAAAATATTAAATTGGGATCTCACAGCAGCACTACTTAATTCGCTGATGTTATGTAACATATTTTTGTATTTGAAATACATTTTTTGTTCAATTTTCACACTACTTTCTGTAGGCGACAAAACTTTTGTCTTGCCAAAATTTGCCAAAAAATCTTCATTTAATGACAAATCTTTTTTTCAGTAAAACAAATATATTTTTGTACATTCAACATCATTTGGGAGGGTTTTAGCTTTCATATGAGCCATTTCTGAAACCAATTGAATAATTAAAAGTCAGGTTATTAGCAATTGTTTCTATAAAATGGATAAGCGACAAGACTTTTGTCAGGGACTGTATACTCCTGATCGGATATTCGACATCAAGAAAAGAATGTCAAGATCCTCATTAGAGGCAGTACTGAAATAGCCTGGCATTAAATACTCTGCTTTAACAGCTAGTGACGCATGGAACCTCTCAGACGCTTGATAATGTCAAACGTGCAAAAAAAGCAGAATATTATATTAGTCAGCTGAATTAAGCATTCCACTGTAACTTGTTTTCCTCAAAAAATACAGTGGAGCTTTCCGGAAAGAGGATAATCTTTCAAACGCAGTTATCTCTGCACCGATCCAAGGAGAGGGTCAACCTTGCTGCATGCACATCTCAGACAGATTTTCAGCTTATAGAAGGATTATTCTCAACACTAGACATTTTTTTTCTCTTCGCAAAACACCTCTAGATAATCACTACCTTCACAGGTGGTAGGGAAATACCAAGTGTTTTTTGGCCAGATAATATCTCTTGGTATGCACTCTGTGTCAGGCATGTCACATGACCTTTGTTGGCCACTACTGTGCTTCTGTAACTCATTCAATACTTGCCATTTTAGAGGGTTCAAACTAGAGGAGTTCCAAGTTATTTTTTAGAGCGAAAGGGGAAGAGAGATAGTTCGTTGCTCCTTGTCTTTCAGATGTCCAGCAGTAGTAGTAGCAGTAGGCATTTCAATTGAAAAATGTCTTGCGTGTGTTGCTAAGACCTGTGTGCGTCTATAAGAGATGAGTACTCGAACCCTCTTGTACTGTTTTGCCTTTATTGTTGTTGTTTTTGAGATGTTAATCGTTAGCGCCGAGCACTAAGCTAATTAGCTAATGTGTATTTCATATGCAGAACGTGTAAAACCATGATTACAGTTGTGCTCAAAAGTCTACATACACTTGTGAAGAACATAATGTCATGGCTCTCTTGAGTTTGCAGTTATTTCTACAACTCTGATTTTTCTCCGATAGAGTGATGGGAACAGATACTTCTTTGTCACAAAAAACATTCATAAAGTTTGGTTCTTTTATGACTTTATTATGGGTTAACAGAAAAAGTGATCAAATCTGCTGGGTCAAAAATATACATACATGGATCTGAAAAAGCGAATCATTGACTTGAACAAGTCAGGAAAGTCACTTGGAGCCATTTCAAAGCAGCTGCAGGTCCCAAGAGCAACAGTGCAAACAATTGCATGGCACTGTTTTGTCACTGCCACGATCAGGAAGCAAACGCAAGCTATCACCTGCTGCTGAGAGAAAATTGGTCAGGAGGGTGAAGATTCAACCGAGAATCACCAAAAAGCAGATCTGCCAAGAATTAGAAGCTGCTGGAACACAGGTGTCAGTGTCCACAGTCAAGCGTGTTTTGCATCTCCATGGACTGAGAGGCTGCCGTGCAAGAAGGAAGCCCTTGCTCCAAAAGCGGCACCTTAAGGCTCGACTGAAGTTTGCTGCTGATCACATGGACAAAGATAAGACCTTCTGGAGGAAAGTTCTGTGGTCAGACGAAACAAAAATCGAGCTGTTTGGCCACAATGCCCAGCAATATGTTTGGAGGAGAAAAGGTGAGGCCTTTAACCCCAAGTACACCATGCCTACCGTCAAGCACGGTGGTGGTAGTATTATGCTATGGGGCTGTTTAGCTGCCAATGGAACTGGTGCTTTAGAGATAGTAAATGGGATAATGAAGAAGGAGGATTACCTTCAAATTCTTCAAGATAACCTAACGTCATCAGCCCGAAGATTGGGTCTTGGGCGCAGTTGGGTCTTGGGCGCAGTTGGGTGTTCCAACAGGACAATGACCCCAAGCACACATTAAAAGTGGTAATGGAATGGCTAAATCAGGCTAGAATTAAGGTTTTCGAATGGCCTTCCCAAAGTCCTGACTTAAACTTGTGGACAATGCTGAAGAAACAAGTCCATGTCAGAAAGCCATCAAATTTAACTGAACTGCACCAATTCTGTCAAGAGAAGTGGTCAAAGATTCAACCAGAAGCTTGCCAGAAGCTTGTGGATGGCTACCAAAAGCGCCTAATTGAAGTCAAAATGGCCAAGGGACATGTTACCAAATATTAGCGCTGCTGTATGTATATTTTTGACCCAGCAGATTTGATCACTTTTTTTCTGTTCACCCATAATAAAGTCATAAAAGAGCCAAACTTCATGAATGTTTTTTGTGACAAAGAAGTATCTGTTCCAATCACTCTATCAGAGAAAAATCAGAGTTGTAGAAATAACTGGAAACTCAAGAGAGCCATGACATTATGTTCTTCACAAGTGTATGTAAACTTTTGACCACAACTGTAAGTACAGCGGTAACACTACAAACATGCGAAATAGTACAGAACTCTGTTGTTGCATGTACTGCCTGGTAGCCGACAGGCGTGTGTGCGCTTGGGCAGGCAGGGAGAGGAGAAAGTGCGCGTGCTGTAATGAGTGTGTGTGTGTGGCGGTGTTAAGAGCAGTTATGATTTCCACCTGTCACTACAAGAGTTACACAAGGGAAGTAACACTGTGAAAACAAAGTACCGTATTGAACCAAATATAAGACTGCTCTGATATAAGACGACCCCCTCTCTTTCAAGACTCAAGTTTGAAAAGACTTTTTGAACAGTAAATTAATTTTTATACAGAAAATAATTACAATACATCTGAAACAAATGATTATAACAATATATTTGAGAGAAAAAGCATGTTATTTTCCCCCATTCAAATCATAATATCTGAACATTTAAATATGTAAACTAAAGTGCAATCACATTCGTAAAAGAATGGCTTCTGGTTTTTGAAATGTAAATAAACCAATCTATTGTGATAAAACAACAAAATTGCAATAACTGCATTAACCATCAAAGTGAAGTCTAACTGTAACTGTAGTCTTGAAACAAATCTGAATAAGGAAAAACATTGCAATAAAATAATGCAAACTGGTTAAACTTGAGAGTAGCTGAGATCTGTCATGACAGAACATCGCTTCTATGATATCTGGCGCCATCTAGCGTCGTGAATGGGGAGTTTAGCTGAGATCTGTCAAAACAAAAAATCGCTTCAATGATATCTAGCGTCATCTAGCGTTGTGAATGGGTATAATGTCTAGACGTCGAATATAAAACGACCCCCTCTTTTTCAGTCTTATTTCAATGCAAAAAACACCGTCTTATATTCAGACCAATACGGTAGTTAGCGCCGAGCGCTAAGCTAATTAGCTAATGTGTATTTCATATGCAGAACGTGTAAAACCATGATTAAGTACAGCGGTAACACTACAAACATGCGAAATAGTACAGAAGGCTGTTGTTGCAAGTGCTGCCTGGTAGCCGACAGGCGTGCTTGCGCGTGGGCGGGCTGGGAGAGAAGAAAGTGCGCGCACTGTAATAAGTGTGTGTGTGGCCGTGTGGTTGTTTTTTTTATGTGCTCGGCAATAAACACCCTAAGTTTAAAGGGATCAAGAGCAGTTGTGATTTCCACCTGTCACTCCAAGAGTTACACAAGGGAGGTAACACTGTGAAAACAAAGTACCGTATTGGCCCGAATATAAGACGGCCCTGATTATAAGACGACCCCCTCTTTTTCAAGACTCAAGTTTGAAAAAAGACTTTTTGAACACCAAATTAATTTTTATACACAAAATAATTACAGTACATCTGAAACAAATGATTATAACAATATACTGTATATGAGCGAAAAAGCATGTAATTTTGCCTCATTCAAATCTTAATATCTGAACAAATATGTAAACTAAAGTGCAATCACATTCGTAAATGAATGGCTTCTGGTTTTTGAAATGTAAATCAATCTATTGTGATAAAACAACAAAACTGCAATCACTGCATTAACCATCAAAGTGAAGTCTAACAGTAACTGTAGTGTTGAATAAAATCTGAATAAGGAAAAACATTGCAATAAAATAATGCAAAATGGTTAAACGAGAGAGTCGCTGAGATCTGTCATGACAGAACATCGCTTCAATGATATCTGGCGCCATCTAGCGTCGGGAATGGGGAGAGTAGCTGAGATCTATCAAAACAAAAAATCGCTTCAATTATATCTGGCGTCATCTAGCGTCGTGAATGGGTATAATGTCTAGACGTCTAATATAAAATGACCCCCTCTTTTTCAATCTTATTTCAATGCAAAAAACACCGTCTTATATTCGGGCCAATACGGTAGTTCGTGCCAAGCGCTAAGCTAATCAGCTAAGGTGTATTTCATATGCAGAACGTGTAAAACCATGATTAAGTACAGCGGTAACACTACAAACATGCGAAATAGTACAGAAGTCTGTTGTTGCAAGTGCTGCCTGGTACCCGACAGGCGTGTGTGCGCGTGGGCGGGCAGGGAGAGAAGAAAGTGCGCGCGCTGTAAGAAGTGTGTGTGTGGCGGTGTTGTTTTTTTATGTGCTCGGCAATAAATGGCCTAAGTTTAAAGGGATCAAGAGCAGTTGTGATTTCCACCTGTCACTCCAAGAGTTACACAAGGGAGGTAACACTGTGAAAACAAAGTATATTGGTTAAAAGTCTTATTACTGAAGACACTTTGTTTGTGTGGAATTCATTCCACCAGTGTAAATTTTATTGTTTTGCACTTTCTTGTTAAAAAAATAAATAAATAAATAAAAAAGCAGCTTAAGGGCAGCTTTTTGTTGGATGGGCATGTTTCCATCGTTCCTGTTGAATCATTAAAATAAGAAAACCTATCAATGTTTGCGTGCTTTTAGGCCAAGCGGATGCTGTTTTTTTCATCTGTGTGATTTTGACAAAGATCAGATCACATTTGATGGTGATTTTATGCAGAAATGTGAGAAATTTCACAAGGTTCCGATACTTTTTCATCTCCACTGTATACCAATGGACCTTAATGTTCCAGTTAAGGATTGATTAATAGGTGACAAAAGTGCTAAATATGAAATTAATGGTGGATTGTGACTTGAGAAAACGATTATAGGAAATACAATAGCTGACTGACGTGTTTGCTTTCCAAAAAAGTACAAAATGAGCTAAGAGAAGTTAAGCTACAACCATTTCACTCTTCAAGATGACACAACACCTTTAGGTTGCAGGATTTTGCTCAATATGACACTTGAAGTGAAATAAGCTAGTCTCCCACGCCATTAAAAATTAGTTTGGGGGAGAAAAAAAAATCTTAACTCCTTGAACTTATCTGAAGTACAGTGTTAAAAATACACTTTTAAATCAGAGAGAAGACGAACAGTCAGTGCGTGTGCATGTGATACGGGCACGATATTCAAATGAAACTGTCTTCGAGCTGTTTTTTCATCTCGTCGTGAATGGGGATCATTTTATAAATGTTTGTTGCTTGTGAGAAGAAACAAAAACCTCATTTGTAAGCTGCATTGTGCAAACAGGCCCTTAGTCAAACATCTAGCTCAATTTCTGATGGCCTTTTTATTTAAATAGAAGTATGGATTTTTCTTTTGCTCCTCCTGCAATTATCAAGTGTAATTTACTTCAAATCATTGAAGTAAATTAAATTCCCTGCGGTAAATCGGCGTTTGTTTACAAGCTGATTTATGCCAAGTGGTTTAGTATTGAACATGATAAAACAATTTCAAATTTCATTTTGAGTTCGAATTGCTACTTTTAATGAAGTGGAAAAAAATGAAGGGAACCATTTTCAGGCGCCGTGTGGGTTTTACTATTTTGGATCCTCATGTAGATCGGGTTCATATTTAGTTAGCGATAATAGCTGAATGTCTAAATGGCTACCACAGGTGAAGCTTTCAGGCGTAGAATTGCTTCCTACTGAGGGCACAGATGTTGTCTTATTCTGTCAGGTATGATATGAAGAGAGGATAATAAGGTGTGCAGGTGTGTATGTGTGTAGGACTTAAACGGCATCTTGTTCATCTGCTAGTACACCGCTTTTTCAAGACATCAAGGGCACAAATATATCAACAACTGTGCAACATAATTGCCTTTTGTCTATCAGGAGTCAAAAAGTGAATTCATTAACCTTGCCTTGCACATTTTATTCCCACTTACCTTCATGGAAATGACTCTGGCCCATTTTAAGATGGTCAGTTTAACTAAAGTACATTGCATCATACTGAGAGATGGGTTTTCCTCATTTTTCATGAAAGAGACCAAATACAGGAGTCCCCAGTCATAGACTTCATAATATATTGACATGACACGGGGTGCAGGGCCGATCCGTAGGGGGCCTATTTTCAAAAACAAAGCTGCTACCGATCTAAAACCAAAACAGGCACCTACCTTAGCCATTTACAGTGGGGCAAATAAGTATTTAGTCAACCACCAATTGTGCAACTTCTCCTACTTGGAAAAAAAAAAACAGAAAATCACATTGTTTGATTTTTAAAGAATTTATTTCCAAATTAGAGTGGAAAATAAGTATTTGGTCACCTACAAACCAGCAAGGTTTCTGGCTGTCAAAGTGGTCTAACTTCTTCAAACGAGGTCTAACAAGGCTCCACTCGTTACCTGTATTAATGGCACCTGTTGTAACTCATTATCGGTATAAAAGACACCTGTCCACAACTCAGTCAGTCACACTCCAAACTCCACTATGGCCAAGACCACAGAGCTGTCGAAGGACACCAGAGACAAAATTGTAGACCTGCACCAGGCTGGGAAGACTGAATCTGCAATAGGTAAAACGCTTGGTGTGAAGAAATCAACTGTGGGAGCAATTATTAGAAAATGGAAGACATACAAGACCACAGATAATCTGCCTCGATCTGGGGCTCCATGTCAGTCACACTCCAAACTCCACTATGGCCACTATGGCTATATGATATGTTAAATATTGATATTGATCCTGAAAATATTGGTGATTATCTCTGCATTTGGTGATTTTTGTGCATCTAGTGCAGTACTTCTCAAATAGTGGGGAGCTGGGGGGGCGCAGAGCGATGTCGGGGGGGCGCTTGTGACCTTTTTTTTTTTTTTTTTTGTCGTACTGGAATAAAGTGTACTTGCACATCCACTCAGTGGCGCTCTCATTTTCAGAGTGCGCGCAGTATTTTTGAACTAAGCAAGAGCACTCAGCAGATAGAAAACAGATATGAAGAGCAGTGCGCCGCTGCCATTTTCGAAAGCCGTTTTCCGACTGGACTCACTCACGCAGTGACCCACTGTCTTCTCCGGTTCTCACGTCTCCGCCCGAGAAGCGCCATTTTCGGCTTGGGATCGTCACGACGACCGCCCTCACCTACGGTTCTACCTCGGCCGCCGAGAATACGCTTTTTTCGTGCCATTTGCCTTTTAGCTTTGACTTTTAATACAGTGGGTGATGAGGAAAGACCACTGTTTACTGTGTCTAAAAATAATTATAGGGGACAGCCAGAAGCCAAATCAATTAAGACGCCACTTAAAGACATTAGACCCCAATCTCATTGATAAGCCGCTTGATTGTTTTTCAGCGAAAACGTGCCGAATATTGCCAACAATCGTCCTGCTTTGTCAGTGTTATATCAGTAAACCAGTGAGCATTGTTAGCATGCTCTTTGCAAAATAACTCCACACCATTGCAAAGGAGGTAATACTGTGAGCAGCAAAAATAAAAACTGTCCTTCTATCCAAAGATACTCTTTTTTTCTTTTATTCAGTTTTGTTTTTTCGGTCAAATTTTTGGGCATATTGTCCTCATGAGTGAATGTTTCTAATCAATTTGAATTTGTTATTATTTACTGATTTTTTTTTACATTTTATTTTTCTGTATCAAATGGTCAAAAATTTTTCATTTTTTATTTTTACAGTTTGGATGTGACTTTTTCTGAAATTCAGGCAAATTGATGCGCGTCAAGTCTCCTCTGTTACAAACAAAACAATGTTAATAAAGTTATACTTTAACATAAGTTGATCTATATTACTTTTTTTTTTATTATTAGAAAAAAAGGACACAATGTTGGGCAGATGCGTAATTATAATAGTAATTTTATATACAAATGATCCTATTTACAGTGGCGGCAGAGAGTTTGGGGGGGGTGCGAAACATTTACGTCTTCCTTGGGGGGGGCGTAGCAGAAAATAATTGAGAAGCACTGATCTAGTGTAAAATCTGAGACTTTTATAGCCATTTTAAATTGTGTTATACTTGTATAGAAAATAAATAATCGGGATTTTATAAGGGAACAACTTTGAATTTTTTGATGCCGCTGCTCATGGAGACTCATATATGGCTAAGGTAGGTGCCTGTTTTGGTTTTCGGTCGGTAGCAGCTTTGGTTTTGTAAATATTTCAATTTGAAGTTTTTGAAAATAGACCGCCTACGAATCGGCTCTGTTTCCCGTGTCATGTCAATAGGTTATGAAGTCTATGATTCAAGTATTTGGAGATGGAATTGTAGCCTTGAGGTTGCCAATGCTACCTCACAATTTTTCTTCTCAAGTCCTCAGACAGTTCTTTGGTCTTCTTTCTTTTCTCCATGCCCAATGTGGTACACATAAGGACACAGGATAGAGGTTGAGTCAACTTTAATCCATTTTAACTGGCTGCAAGTGCAATTTAGTTATTGTCACCACCTGTTATGTGCCACAGGTAAGTCACAGCCGCTGCTAATTACACAATTTAGAGAAGCATCGCATGATTTTTCAAATGGTGCCGACACTTTTCCGGCCCATTTTTGGAGTTTAATTGATTACATTTATTTTTTTCATTAGGGCCCGAGCACTAAGCGTGCGAAGGCCCTATTGTTTTGCAAAGGATTATTTTTTTTATTTTTTTTTTTATTTTTATTTTTCAGGGCAAATGAAAACGGCCAATTTGGAGGCCTGAACATGCACGAAAAGTCACCAAAATTTGCACATACGTCCGGAAAATTGTAAATTTCGATAATTTTGCAACGTTGCAAAAAAATATAACAAAATGGCTCAGTGGCGCCCCCTTGAAATTTTAAAATTGGCCTATAACATTAGGGTCTGTCAGCGTAGAGCAATGAAATTTGGGGGGTCTATACCTTGTCCAAAACCGCTCCAAAAAAGCATTTACACGCATATTCCAAACCCAACAGGAAATCGGTTATTTTGGATCAAATATGAAATTTTTATCGATTTACAGGGTGCACATTTGAGACCTTTTCGCCGAGGGAGTTAGTTGGATCATCTTCAAAATTGGTGAGACTGTTCAGGAGACATATGAAATCTTAAGTTTTGAAAATGGTGCGTTTTCATTCACGGGTCTGACCTGGGCGTGGTGCCAAAGTCGACCATTTTTTCGGCAAAATGACAAATTCAGTAAATGACTTATAGTTCCTAGACACAACGTTCAATCTTTTTCATATTTGGCATGTATGTGTGGTATCCCACCCTTAACACGAGTGCATTGAAATATTACCCATTAGGTCTAGCGCCCCCTAGTGAGAACAGGAAATGCCTTTTTTTACGAGACAGGTTCCTCCTCCAAGGGAAAAAAATCTGTTGACCTCAAACCTGCATCAGGGGAGCCTTAAGACCTGTGTTCAGGTGCCTGATGAAAAATATTGAGGTTTCGTTGAAGCGGAGAGGTCCAAACTGGAAGTGAAAATGACCGTCAACAATTTGTCTCGCCAAAAACTTTGAACAGTCATAACTCGGCAGATATGCAACATATCTGCGCCAAACTTTCCGTGTTTGTTGAGAGTCATACCCTGAAGGTTCTTGTAGGGGTCATTTGCATCAACTCTACAGTGCCAACTAGTGGCGACAGAAAGAAGTTTTAAAAAAGGCCTTTCCTGTTGGGTTTTTTCAACGTAGAGCAATGAAATTTGGGGAGTAGATACCTTATGCCTAACTGCTCAAAAAAGCCTCTTGCACCCATATTCCAAATCCAACAGAAAATCGGGTATTTTGGATCAAATGTGAAATTTCTGTCCATTTCTAGTACAGTTTACATTTGGAGGCCTGGACATGCACGAAAACTCACCAAATTTTGCACATACATGCGGCTTTGTGTGGATTTCGATAATCTTGCAACGTTACAAAAAAATGTAACAAAATGGCTCAGTGGCGCCCCCTTGAATTTTTCAAAAAGGCGTTTCCTATTAGGTTTTTTTAACGTAGAGCAATGAAATTTGGGGAGTCGATACCTTGTGCAAAACTGCTCCAAAAAGTCTCTTGCACCCATATTCCAAACCCAACAGGAAATCGGGTATTTTGGATCGAATGTGAAATTTTTATCAATTAACAGGGTGCACATTTGAGACCTTGTCACAGAGGGAATCAATTGGATCATCTTCAAAATTGGTTAGACAATTCAGGAGACCTATGAAATCTAAACTTTTCAAAATGGTGTGTTTTCATTCATGGGTCTGACCTGGGCGTGGTGCCAAAGTCGGCCATTTTTTCGGCAAAATGACAAATTCAGTAAAGGACTAATAGCTCCTTGAAACAACGTTCAATCTTTTTCATATCTGGCATGTATGTGCGGGATCCCACCCTGAACACGAGTGCATTGAAATATTACTCATTAGGCCTAGCGCCCCCTAGTGGGAACAGGAAATGCCTTTTTTACGAAACAGGCTCCTCCTCCAAGGAAAAAAAAATCTATTCACCTCAAACCTGCATCAGGGGAGCCTGAAGACATGTGTTCAGGTGCCTGATGAAAAATACTGAGGTTTGGTTGAAGCAGAAGGGTCCAACAGGAGAAGTAAAAATGACTGAAGCCATTTCGTCTCACCACAAGTTTTGAACAGTCATAACTTCTACAACATATCTGCGCCAAACATATCGTGCTTGTTGAGTCATAGTCTGAAGGGTCCTGTAGGGGTCATTTGCATCAACCCTACAGCGCCAACTAGTGGCAATAGAAAGTCACTCATTTTTTTAAATATATGTCCAGTTCTTTTCAGGTTGGTCATTGTAGTTTCAAGACCTTTTAAAATACTTATTTTACGGCCCATGTCCACATGTCTCTGTCTGTTGCTGTGATGACCCTTTATTCGCTCCTTTTTTGTAGTCCTCTGTCCAATAGGGGTTTTTTATCTCTTAGGTGTGTGAATGTAAAGAGGCAACTTTCGCGCATGTTAGGTTCTAATGAGATGATTAGAGAGGACGATCTGCCACCACCCTGACCTGCACACTGTCCGAGTTGCATGACGTCCGAGTTGCGCTAGATTGCGAGGGCCCGTTCAGTCCTGCTTGCAGGCCTAGTTCTCTTTTGTGTTTTTTCATTGCTGTCGGGAGGTGTGACAGTAAAGGTGAAGTCGACAGTTTTGACCATTATGGACTAATTTTGCCATGTCGTCCTGAATAAATGCATTTTTATTATTTCAAGACTGTTATTTGTCATGAGCATTCCATTGATTTAGCAATTGGGGAAAAATACTTGGATAAAAAGAATATCCTGTAAAAATATTGGAGTAGAGCGACTGAAACAATGACATTTCTCTTAGTCGCATTTTCTCATTCTGAATAATTCCCCCTCAATGGGCTGAATTCTAAATCAGATGAAACCATGACCCTGCCGACATCATCCTCCTGTTGGGGATGCTAGAACCTATAATGGTAGTCGTGGCTAAACGGCGGATAAAAAGACTAATTTCTTGTCATCTGCGCTTTGCCAAATTGTTGTATATAGTCGAATCGTCGGAAAATATGATTCTAATTCACATAATAATGCTATTTAAGACTGTTTGTTATCCTCTCGTACGTACTTTAAGGTCCATTGGTACAGTGATGTTCATACAGTAAATAGTTTTCAATAGCGTACCACACGAATACTATTTATAGACCGTGACATCACCATCGTAAAGTGGAAGTGGGTCATTATAGACACGCTTTCGCATACAATTCGTGTTATTTCTGCTCGTTTTCTCCAGTAATCTTTCAAAAAAGAAC
Organism: Corythoichthys intestinalis; assembly: GCF_030265065.1. Classification (NCBI taxonomy): domain Eukaryota; kingdom Metazoa; phylum Chordata; class Actinopteri; order Syngnathiformes; family Syngnathidae; genus Corythoichthys; species Corythoichthys intestinalis. Next base: position 58,838,690 of record NC_080397.1, on the reverse strand, counting down.
ATGCCGATCAAACACTGCTGCACACTCCGGACAATCCTTCATTGAAATCAATTTTTCTTTTCCGAGCACATCCAGGGAGATTAGCCACAGTGCCATGGGCTTTAAACTTAGTGATGATACTGCGCACGGTAGACACAGAAACATTCAGGTCTTTGGAGATGGACTTGTAGCTTTGAGATTGCCAGTATTTCCTCATAATTTTGCTTCTCAAGTCCTCAGACAGTTCTCTGGTCTTGTTTCTTCTTTCCATGCTCAATGTGGTACACACAAGGACACAGGACAGAGGTTGAGTCCATTTTAATCTTCCATTTTTATCTGGCTGCAGTTGCGATTTAGTTATTGCTACCACCTGTTATGTGCCACATTTTTGGCCTATTTTTGGAGTTTTGTGTAAAATATGAATGATTTAATTTTATCCCCCATTCTCGTTTGTGTTTTTTCATTGCAAGCAAAATAATGAAGATATTACTACCAAAACATTTATAATTGCAACCATTTTCTGGGAGAATTTGAGCATTATCTGACAGAATTGCAGGGTGCCAATACTTTTGGCCAGCAGTGTGGCTTGTGCATGTACAGTTGTGGTCAAAAGTTTACATACACTTGTGAAGCACATAATGTCATGGCTCTCTTGAGTTTCCAATTATTTCTACAACTCTATTTTTCTCTGATAGAGTGACTGGAACAGATACTTCTTTGTCACAAAAAAACATTCATGAAGTTTGGTTCTTTTATGACTTTATTATGGGTTAACAGAAAAAGTGATCAAATCTGCTGGGTCAAAAAATATACATACAGCAACACGAATTAGCAATTTCTTGTGAGTGATGATTGACTTGAACAATCATTGACTTGAACAAGTCAAGATAGTGTCAAGACAGATAATATCTCTTGGTATGCACTCTGTGTCAGGCATGTCACATGACCTTTGTTGGCCGCTACTGTGCTTCTAACTCATTCAATACTTGCCATTTTAGAGGGTTCAGACTAGAGGAGTTCCAAGTTATTTTTTAGAGCGAAAGGGGAAGAGAGATAATTTGTTGCTCCTTGTCTTTCAGATGTCCAACAGTAGTTTTAAGGCATTTCAATTGAAAAATGTCTTGTGTGTGTTGCTAAGACCTGTGTGAGTCTATAAGAGATGAGTACTCGAACCCTCTTGTACTGTTTAGCCTTTATTGTTGTTGTTTTTGAGATTTTAATAGTTAGCGCCGAGCACTAAGCTAATTAGCTAACGTGTATTTCATATGCAGAACGTGTAAAACCATGATTACAGTTGTGGTCAAAAGTTTACATACACTTGTGAAGAACATAATGTCATGGCTCTCTTGAGTTTCCAGTTATTTCTACAACTCTGATTTTTCTCCGATAGAGTGATGGGAACAGATTCTTCTTTGTCACAAAAAACATTCATAAAGTTTGGTTCTTTTATGACTTTATTATGGGTTAACAGAAAAAGTGATCAAATCTGCTGGGTCAAAAATATACATACATGGATCTGAAAAAGCAAATCATCGACTTAAACAAGTCAGGAAAGTCACTTGGAGCCATTTCAAAGCAGCTGCAGGTCCCAAGAGCAACAGTGCAAACAATTGTTTGTAAGTATAAAGTGCATGGCACTGTTTTGTCACTGCCACGATCAGGAAGAAAACGCAAGCTATCACCTGCTGCTGAGAGAAAATTGGTCAGGAGGGTGAAGATTCAACCGAGAATCACCAAAAAGCAGATCGGCCAAGAATTAGAAGCTGCTGGAGCACAGGTGTCAGTGTCCACAGTCAAGTGTGTTTTGCATCTCCATGGACTGAGAGGCTGCCGTGCAAGAAGGAAGCCCTTGCTCCAAAAAGCGGCAGCTTAAGGCTCGACTGAAGTTTGCTGCTGATCACATGGACAAAGATAAGACCTTCTGGAGGAAAGTTCTGTGGTCAGACCAAACAAAAATTGAGCTGTTTGGCCACAATGCCCAGCAATATGTTTGGAAGAGAAAAGGTGAGGCCTTTAACTCCAAGTACACCATGCCTACCGTCAAGCACGGTGGTTGTGGTATTATGCTGTGGGGCTGTTTAGCTGCCAATGGAACTGGTGCTTTACAGAGAGTAAATGGGATGATGAAGAAGGAGGATTACCTTCAAATTCTTCAAGATAACCTAACGTCATCAGCCCAAAGATTGGGTCTTGGGCGCAGATGGGTGTTCCAACAGGACAATGACCCCAAACACACATCAAAAGTGGTAATGGAATGGCTAAATCAGGCTAGAATTAAGGTTTTCGAATGGCCTTCCCAAAGTCCCATTGAGAACTTGTGGACAATGCTGAAGAAACAAGTCCTTGTCAGAAAGCCATCAAATTTAACTGAACTGCACCAATTCTGTCAAGAGGAGTGGTCAAAGATTCAACCAGAAGCTTGCCAGAAGCTTGTGGATGGCTACCAAAAGCGCCTAATTGAAGTGAAAATAGCCAAGGGACATGTTACCGAATATTAGCGCTGTTGTATGTATATTTTTCACCCAGAAGATTTGATCACTTTTTTCTGTTCACCCATAATAAAGTCATAAAAGATCCAAACTTCATGAATGTTTTTTGTGACAAAGCAGTATCTATTCCAATCACTCTATCAGACAAAAATCAGAGTTGTAGAAATAACTGGAAACTCAAGAGAGCCATGACATTATGTTCTTCACAAGTGTATGTAATTTTTGACCACAACTGTACGCATGCGCCACTCACTTCCTGTCGGTACTCAGATTGGGTTGCGACAGCGCATGTACACCGGTAACACCCTAGCTACACCAACACATTTTAGTGATGGCTCATGTTGGTAAATGGAGAGCCAAGTATTGTTTCAGCAAGTACTTGCTGTAAAATATTCGAGAACCATTGCTCTAGAAGCCTCCGAAATTGTGAAAATTCAGTTTTGATTGAATCTTTCTGTCCTGTCATCCAGTTCAATGAATGCTCAGAGATGTGAATTTCCCTTAATGTTTCTAGAAAAAAAACATCCTCCTTTAATTCGTCTGCCTGTTTTCATCCTGCCTAACAGCAGCATTTCTTGATGGATTCAAATTTAATCAAAGAACCCAGTGTGCGCCTCATTGGAAGCAAGTTAGGTATTACTTTTCCGGGCTCAAATGCTTTTTCCAAAACATTGCACTTTTTCTGCAATTACATAAGTTGAGAAGAGCAGTGATGTCACGCACGGAGTCTGTAATCAGCTCTAACGGTACATTTTTACTGCTCACTGCCCATAGGAGGCATGTTTACATGATGTCTAGGGACTGCTATGGGATGTGATGTGTGATATATGAATTATGCATCTTAATTCTCTCCCTCCGTCTTTGCTTTTAGTATTTTGACTCAGAGCTGCAGGGCCGGCGCTAGCTATTTTGGTGCCCTAGGCATAAATGCTTTGTGCCCCCTCCCCCCAGCCCCCCATCCACCAATACAAGACAAAACATTCAGGGATTATACGGTGAAATATTGTTTTGAACCACGGTACAAACATTTTCTAAATTAATTATAGTATTATGCAGGCCCATATTTAAAACACAGTTACATGAAAACTTTAATATTATACTGATAGGATATCAGTATAATTTAATATGGTTTTAATATGGATTTAATATGGACTGATAGGGCACTATATTAACATTCTGGACATAATGTGGAAACAATGAATGTGAAAGGGGAAATCTACATAGCTTTAAGATTTTTTTTTTTTTTTTCTAATTAGTTTCACCAGTAGATGTCGCTCTTGGCCTCTGAACCTCTCTAAAATGACTACGGCTTCTTACTAATGGAAAAATTTCGGTATCAACATAGTCGTTACATAAAACCACTACCGGTATGTCTCGTAACATTCCATTTAATTTTCATTGTGCAATGAATTTGCAAGTCCCATCATTTCCACCACAGCGTTTTGGAGTGTTTTTTTTGTTGTTGTGCACACTAATAAACCGATCGTAAAGGCCGAGTTATACTTCCGCGTCAGACCTACGCCGTCAAGAAAAAACCGAGTTACGACCCTACGCCGTAGCCTGATGCGCGCCTCTCGAATTTTCTAACCTTCGCGTCACGTAGACGTGTATGACGTGGCGAAAACGGACTGTGATTGGTCCGCTCAGACTGTTGTTTCCAGTTTAGCGCGAAATCACCGCCATTGTAGCATAGAATCAAACATTATTTTCTACACGCAAAAATGGACCAAGCCGACGGGAGTATCATCGAAGAGCAAGTCTCGTCAAGACATTATTGGGATTGCCAAATGGCAAGGTCTTGCGATTGAAAAAATTTTTTAAAATAATGGAAGAACCACCGAGACGTGTGTGTTCGGAATCGAGTGGCCACACGAAGCGGTGACCCAGTCGGCCAAACACTGCCAACTTTTTATCACTTTATGTTGTATTTTTGGTTGGTGCACTTCATCATTTATTGTGTACATATGTTTGCTGTGAATCTGTGACTTATTTACGTGTCACGCTTCAAGTATATGAAGAATAAAGCACAGATTTGGTGTCAAAAGAGTTGTTTTGATCTTTAATTTTCAATAACAGACAGTTCACACACGATACATCATCACTGATTGAGAGTACCTCGGTGCTTTTTATGATAACGTTAAAATCAAGGCTCCCAACGCAGTTTGGGAAGTTCCATAGACGCCAGAAATCTGCTATGGCTTCCCAATGGCTGGTTGTAGGACACTGCAAACAAATCGGGCTGGAGGGCTTTGCAGACCTTGAACGCAGTGCTCGACGCCAGTTTGAAGCTAGCCGCCACAGCTAGCTCTCTCCACCCGAGTCTAAAACTCTCTGTGCGGCATCAAAAGTCGGCCGGACCGCCTCGAAACCGTCTTCTGCGTCGCCTGCCCCTCAAAATTTGTATGTTCAATATTTATTCAGTGTTGATGAGCCGAATATTTACTTTCAAGAGTTCCATCTTGCATTGTTTATTTTTTCTCCGACTAGCGGAAGTCAACAAGCATTCCCCAAAACCGTACAAACATAACACAACATCCCTCTAGTGGCTTGGCGGTGAATTACAGAGCAACGCGTTCCCTCACCGCAGAACTATCGAATGTTGAATGACGCCGTAGTCGCTGCGCCGTCACCGCAACGCGGGAGTATAACTCAGGCTTAACCCAATTTCTGGAGTTACCAGATTATTCAAGTCAATTATTCAAGAGGGCCGCACAGGAGATTCCTTTTTTGTGTAAATAATGAGCCTATGTTACTTACATTTGCATTACTTGCATTTATCAGTTATACGTTTTTTTTAAATACTATATATTGTTGTTATTATTACAATTAATATTTTTTAGGATTTTTTACAAACTTGATTTTTTTTTGTGCCCCTTCAGGCAGAGTTGGTGCCCTATGCGCAGTGCGTGTTATGCGTATGCGGAGCGCCGTGTCTGCAGAGCTGTAATTTGAAGTGTGACATTGTTTAGGATCGTGACTGTTTTTCAAAGAAACCCATTAGTCCAAAATAAAAGTAATAGTTTTATCCGATTACTTGATTAATCGATAGAATTTTAAGTCAAATACTCGATTACTAAAATATTCGATAGCTGCAGGCAGCCCTACTGCAGGGGAGTAGCTTAACCAAATCTTTATTAAGGGAATTTGCTGTTACCATGATGGAGCAGCAGGTACACAAAGTAGAGCCCAGCTGTTTCCCACCAACAAAAGCTTTTTTGTGAGTCGGGGATCCCATTGAAGAAAGGACGAGGGGTCCGCTTCTCGAGGTGAGCAATTACAGTCTGATGTGCTAATCTGAGCAACTGGCATCGTCTCAAGGTCATCTGCTGAACACGGCGTCTGTGTCACTTTACATGCACAGGGTGCCTGCTTTTCTTTGGCACATTTTTCCATTTGCTCAATTACTATCACACCTCTTCCTGTCACCTTGCTCTCATACAAACACAGACAAATTCAGCTCGACTGGACTGCCGCCTGAATGAGAATGGAAGCATGAAGGAGTTGATGACTGAGGTTTTAAATGACCTTAAGATGAACTGCAGATAGCCATCAAAGTGTTTTTCTTTTGAGTATTTTAGATTTCTTATAAAGACACAACTGACACAACAAATGGACTAGGCCTGTAATATTAAATCGATTCAGTACAAAGCTTTCTTTTTACAAACATAACAATGATGTTTTTATTGGCACACAACACAGTCCGAATTTAACCAGCTGCTCGGCTTGGTTTTTTTTCCCTTCAGCAGATTAGATATTACATTAGTTATCTACTCATATAGTTTGTTTGTTCATTTGTTAATGCTTCATATCTCATTTGTTAGTCTGCAGCATGGGTCAACATATCCAGATGGGTATTGATTTAACAATTTGCTCATTACTGTGTTTGTAGATTGCGATAGTGTATAACTGCGATCCATCATACCTAGAGGATGTTCTTAAAACAGGGAGTCCCCAGGTTACGAACGAGTTCCGTTCCTATGCTGGCGACGTAACCCGAATTTCCGCGTAAAAAGGAATTAACCCTCGAAGAATCCCAAAATACCCCCTAAATCTCAAAATAACTATCCAAAAACATGTATTTTACCCAAGACTGGAGTGGGACTCATTTTTGGCCTGGGAATTTCATGCCTAAGACCGGCCCACTTATTTAAAATAGAGGTTTCCCGATTGCATGTTATGGCACTTATGTCTGAGTCACTATATTTTCAGAATATGCCAGTAAAGAGTCCCGATCCGATACTGAAAAAAATAAAAATATGGTGGAAAACACTCAGATGACTTAAAGTTCCACTTTGAGATCCCGAATTTGGCCAAATTTCAAGATTGTCTGATATTCACATGTCATACATCATTGCAATGCTTAAAATCTCAATTTTCATTTAAATTTTTTTTTTTTAAACAGCAAAACCGTATCCGGAGGCGAGAGCATGGAAGAGCAGAAATAAAGACGCCATGACTTTAACGACATATTATCGTGTACTTTAGGGTGACCATATTTTGATTTCAAAAAAAGAGGACACTCAGCCCGGCCTCAAGATACTTAAATTTTACTCCAAGTTGCCTATATCACTTTTATATATTTAAGGTGTGCCCCCTCACTCTGGATGGAAAAATGCAGTTTGAAAAAAAATAAATAATGACACATTTTTTTATATATATATATATATATATATATATATATGTGTGTATATATATGTGTGTATATATGTATATATATATGTATATATATATATATATGTGTGTGTATATATGTATATATGTGTATATATATATGTATATATGTATATATGTGTATATATGTGTATATATATATGTATATATATATATATATACACATACATATAAATATACGTATAATATATAATGCAGACCCATAGAAATGTAGTCCAGTCAATACACATACACATAGTAGGCTACGTGCCAACTAAACATTTTTATAAATTACTATCATGACAATTAATTGTTTTTCCCAATCAATTGATATTCTCATTCAACAAAAACCGAAATAAACTGACAACCAGCATGTTTCCAAACGTAGCAGTTAAAAACTAGGTTTCCCATAATGCCTAGCGCAGTTTAGCTTACTGATAGCTAGCTGAGGCAAAAATCAAACTTTGCTATAAAAGTTTACAATCATCGGCAGCGCAACGATGTGACACCAAACGGGATTTTACAGTCAAAGCTCCGACAGAAGTCATCAGTTGCCATTATATACATATTTATTGTAAAAAACTTAACAACTGGGCAGGCGTTATGGCCAAATCGTCAACCCAGTAGATGGCAGTAATGCCTCATGATAGAGGTAAACTGCCAACAAAAACAAGAAGAACTACTCCTTCCCTCCCTACTACGCGGAGCCATGTCATCGCAGGCAGGCGCTGCCACCCAGCGCCCGGAGGGATTCTCTTCAAATTGGTCCTGTGAAAAATAATAAAAACCAGACATTTTCATGAATTTATGAAACCCGCCCGGACAATGAGGATACTACGTGAAAGTAGGACTTGTCCGGGCAAAAGAGGACGTTTGATCACCCTAGTGTACTTACCTTGTTTCGATCCAAAAACTTCATGTAGCATGTATCACTGAGTGTCAAGACACAGCTGTGAATGGCTACAGCTGGATTTTTGGGGGATTTTATGAGTGAAACATGGTAATATGACATGGGTCGCGATGCAGAAATCGCAGACATCAAGGAGTGGTCGAGATCAATGTTCCCTCTAAGCTGCGCACGTCCGCAATCGCGCACTGCTGGCACATACTCTGCGCACAAGAAATTCAATGCTGCGCACAAAAAAAAAGATCAAAAGAAACATATTAATTGCGTTGTACCTCAGTGAGTGACAGGTGTCCAGCCAATGATACGATATGGTTCACTTTTGCTACGCAGTCAATCATAGCAATGACATTGCTTGTGTATTGCCCAGCCTACACGCGCGTTGTAGGTTAGAAATAGCGGCGGCGGAGTTAAGAGACGCAAAGGCCAACCCCTTATCATGGCGAAACGAACGGGAAGCGACTGTCATATGACAACGACATATACACTCACCAAGTCAAAGTAAAAAAGAAATGCGGTTCATTTAAGATGGAGTGGCTGTCGGAGCATGTGCACATAGAAGAACAAGCGGTGAAACTGGGTGATATTTGCAGCGAAGCCAAAGTACCAAGTGAGTTTTCAGAGGGAAAAATGTGGACTGAATGGAAGTTGGACTACGTTATGCGTCATATTCAGCAGAAAAGTCATTTGAAAGCTGTTGAAAATTACGAAGACTCAAGATGGAACAGGGGATTGGTACATTATTGCGGGAGAATGCAAAGGACCGACAGAAGAGAAACGAACTGTCCCACAAAACAAAATCTGATCCAGAGCAAGTTGAAGTTCTCATTGACAATATTTTACTTGCCATCAAAATGAATGCGTTGATGGTGTCAGTTCAACAAATCCACAATCACATGGCAAAGTATGTGAGTATACCAAAAAGCTGTCGAAGTAAAAACTATGCCTTTGCATTCATAAACTCAATCAATGAGATACTGTAGTGGAGAATGAGACTATGTGCAGTGTTTAAAATGCACTCTGGCATACACTTAAAGTAGATGAGAGCAGTGACATATCAATACACAAAATGCTAGTCCTACAGTGCCTTGCAAAAGTATTCGGCCCCCTTGAATCTTGCAACCTTTCGCCACATTTCAGGCTTCAAACATAAAGATATGAAATTTATTTTTTTTGTCAAGAATCAACAACAAGTGGGACACAATTGTGAAGTGGAACAACATTTATTGGATAATTTAAACTTTTTTAACAAATAAAAAACTGAAAAGTGGGGCGTGCAATATTATTCGGCCCCTTTACTTTCAGTGCAGCAAACTCACTCCAGAAGTTCAGTGAGGATCTCTGAATGATCCAATGTTGTCCTAAATAACCGATGATGATAAATAGAATCCACCTGTGTGTAATCAAGTCTCCGTATAAATGCACCTGCTCTGCGATAGTCTCAGGGATCTGTTTAAAGTGCAGAGAGCATTATGAAAACCAAGGAACACACCAGGCAGGTCCAAGATACTGCTGTGGAGAAGTTTAAAGCCGGATTTGGATACAAAAAGATTTCCCAAGCTTTAAACATCTCAAGGAGCACTGTGCAAGCATCATATTGAAATGGAAGGAGCATCAGACCACTGCAAATCTACCAAGACCCGGCCGTCCTTCCAAACTTTCTTCTCAAACAAGGAGAAAACTGATCAGAGATGCAGCCAAGACGCCCATGATCACTCTGGATGAACTGCAGAGATCTACAGCTGAGGTGGGAGAGTCTGTCCATAGGACAACAATCAGTCGTACACTGCACAAATCTGGCCTTTATGGAAGAGTGGCAAGAAGAAAGCCATTTCTCAAAGATATCCATAAAAAGTCTCGTTTAAAGTTTGCCACAAGCCACCTGGGAGACACACCAAACATTTGGAAGAAGGTGCTCTGGTCAGATGAAACCAAAATTGAACTTTTTGGCCACAATGCAAAACGATATATTTGGCGTAAAAGCAACACAGCTCATCACCCTGAACACACCATCCCCACTGTCAAACATGGTGGTGGCAGCATCATGGTTTGGGCCTGCTTTTCTTCAGCAGGGACAGGGAAGATGGTTAAAATTGACGGGAAGATGGATGCAGCCAAATACAGGAACATTCTGGAAGAAAACCTGTTGGTATCTGCACAAGACCTGAGACTGGGACGGAGATTTATCTTCCAACAGGACAATGATCCAAAACATAAAGCCAAATCTACAATGGAATGGTTAAAAAATAAACGTATCCAGGTGTTAGAATGACCAAGTCAAAGTCCAGACCTGAATCCAATCGAGAATCTGTGGAAAGAGCTGAAGACTGCTGTTCACAAACACTCTCCATCCAACCTCACTGAGCTCGAGCTGTTTTGCAAGGAAGAATGGGCAAGAATGTCAGTCTCTCGATGTGCAAAACTGATAGAAACATACCCCAAGCGACTTGCAGCTGTAATTGGAGCAAAAGGTGGCGCTACAAAGTATTAACGCAAGGGGGCCGAATAATATTGCACGCCCCACTTTTCAGTTTTTTATTTGTTAAAAAAGTTTAAATTATCCAATAAATTTTGTTCCGCTTCACGATTGTGTCCCACTTGTTGTTGATTCTTGACAAAAAATTAAAATTTTATATCTTTATGTTTGAAGCCTGAAATGTGCCGAAAGGTTGCAAGGTTCAAGGGGGCCGAATACTTTTGCAAGGCACTGTATATGTTACGACGTGAAAAATAAGGTACAATTTACAGTAAGTCAGATTGGTGTGTATTTTGGTGACATTAATTAAGATTTTTTAATAATGGATATCATAAAATGCTGTTACTACTCGATAATTTACGGGCAGTAGAAATGCTAATCGGCGTGAAGAGGCGTGATGCTGGTGTGTGGCCGCCATGTACCGTATTTTTTGGACTATAAATTGCAGTTTTTTTAATAGTTTGGCAGAGGGTGCGTCTTATACTCTGGAGCGACTTACTGTATGTGCGAACTAATTCACAGGCATGTTCTCAGTTCGTTGTTTATGAGTCAGGTCATGTTAGCTTACCGTACACTTATTCAGCCTGTTGTTCTCTATTGTATTTTTATTCTAAATTGCCTTTCAAGAGGACATGTCTGTTCTTGGTGGTGGATTCTACCAAATAAATTTCCCCCAAAAATGCGACTTATACGCCTGTGCAACCAGGCCCGGCCCAGCCTATACGCAGACTATGCAGCTGCTTAGGGCCCCTGACCACTAGGGGGCCCCCAGTCTGGCAATTTTTAAATTTATATTCTATTTTCTTTACTACAGTTGGCTTTATTTGACTTTTGTGAGTTTTGATACTTGATTATAAGCTTAAAAAAAAAAAAAAGTTCTTCTTTAACTTTTCTTTCCTCTTTTAGAAAAAGGTTTGGCGCTATCTACTGTAAGTACTGGCAATCATTTGGAGTGAGAAGTTTGAAGTATGCAGTGCAACAAAATCTGATTAATATACAAAATATGGACGTATGGGTTGGATATGCATGTATGGGTTTCACAGTACACTGTGACGAAATAGTGGGCCAAAAAAATGGGCCCCTTTGGATTATTTTGCTTAGGGCCCCCAAATGCCCTGTGTGCGACTTATATATGTTTTCATCTTTTCATTGTGCATTTTATGGCTGGTGCGACTTATACTCCGGTGTGACTTACAGTCCAAAAAATACGGTGCACATCTGATGTTGCTCACCGTGGGCCGCATTGTGCTCAGGGAGCTTGTGTGTTTGCTCAGACACATGAAAAATTAGAGGGAATATTGGTTGAGATGTTCTTTTTCATATATTTACCATTTTAAAAGTTTTTTTAATTTCAATTTTTCTTTGTTTGGATCAATTATTTATCATCTAAAATATCGGGGAAAATGCGACAGTAACAAAAAAAATACAATGAAGCGATAGTTATGAGGTAGATATCCGTGACTTTTTTACAGACACCATTTTTTTCATTGTGACGTAATTTGCTTTAAAGTTTAAAATATGCGAGTGAATAAGTATTTTTTTTTTTTAAACGAAATATTAGACATCAATTAATGATTCCAAGCTAAAAATGACAGACATTTTGAATAATAAATATAATTACCTTCGCTTTATGGCTGGGTTGAAACAAAAGCGGTTGCGCGACGTCTGTAATAGGAGGTTTCCAGGGTAAAACGGACAAATTAAAAATAGTTCGGGGGCTTAATGCGCCATGAATCTGCTATGGCAGCATATAGGCATATTTTTCTATCAAACACAACAGTTGTTTTGGCTTAAAATACAGCAGTTTATTTTAAAGACGACCGTGTTTTCCGCCATATACAGTATATGGCGGAAAACACAGACAAGGCTGAAAAAGCAGTTTCTGCTCTTGCACCCCTCTCTAAAATACCCCCGCAGCGCGTTCAGGTACAGCAAAAAAAGTCTGCCACATTACAACCCGATTCGTTACATTATTACAGGTACTGTATTATCATGATTATTATTGCTATTATATTATTGTTATTCTGATTTGTATCCATAATTTATTTGTTCTGCTTTTTGTAATTGTTATTTGCAATAGTAACAGCAGTATTTATTAAGGATTTAGTGTAGGTTTTTGGGCTGTGGAACAAATTAATGGAATGGCGTATCGCAATCAACACGTCACTTCCGCTCATTAATATTCATGACATTAGCTACTGTTGCTAAGTAGGGATAAGCCGCCGTTTGTCCCTAATTGGAAATGACTGGAAATCGTGTACGAAGGAGATGTTTACAGAGCTAAACCTACCAATTCTCTCCGAAAATGATGTGCCTGGTGCCAAATTGACTGGCAAAGATGTGGAAGAACATAAAAATGTTCAGTTAAAGAGATGGCTTTAGTGTCGAAGGCTGAAAAAGACGAAAAAAATGAGCCAACCTAAGCATAGCTTTAGTTTTTTTATCGACATGACTGACAATGACATTCTCCTGTTTCAACAAGCTATCCTTTACCATCCTCTGGCCGTCCTACGTCTCTTACCGTTCTTGGGGGTAATTTAGTTAGCTTTGTGTAGCAATCGCAAATGCTACTCAGTGACAGCCAACGAACACTTTAGATTTTTTCATTGATAACACATCTTAATCCTATAATTTATTTCCACTTCCCCTTTACTAAAGTTTTTGGTTTCCGGAAACGTATGAAGAAAACATCCTTCGTGTGTCGTAATGTCTAGAGTCGTTTCTACAAGTTCCAAAAAAGCAATGCGTGATCGGCATGTTCATCTTTGAAAGATTACCGGAGAAAAGTAGCACTTTTTACGTTGGGTCTATGCGAGGGCGGGTCTATAATGTCCCACTTCGGCTTTACTTCCGGTTTATGATGCGACGTCACGGTCTAAAAATAGCCTGCGTGCGGTACGCCATTACCCGTATTGGCCCGAATATAAGACGGTATTTATAGCATTGAAACAAGAATGAAAAAGAGGGGGTCGTCTTATATTCGCGGTCTAGACAATATACCCATTTATGATGCTAGATGGTGCCAGATATCATTGAAGCGATGTTCTGTCATGACAGATCTCAGCCGCTTTCCCCATTCACGACGCTAGATGGCGCCAGATATCATTGAAGCGATGTTCTGTCATGACAGATCTCAGCTTCTCTCAAGTTTAACCAGTTTGCATTATTTTATTGCAATATTTTTCCTTATTCAGATTTTCTTCAAGACTACAGTTACAGTTAGACTTCACTTTGATGGTTAATGCAGTTATCGCAATTTTGTTGTTTTATCACAATAGATTGGTTTATTTACATTTCATAAACCAGAAGCCATTCATTTACGAATGTGATTGCACTTTAGTTTACATCTTTAAATGTTCAGATATTAAGATTTGAATGAGGCAAAATAACATGCTTTTCCTCTCAAATATATTGTTATAATTATTTGTTTCGGATGTACTGTAATTATTTTCTGTATAAAAATTAATTTGGTGTTCAAAGTCTTTTTTTCAAACTTGAGTCTTGGAAAAGAGGGGGTCGTCTTATAATCAGGGCCGTCTTATATTCGGGCCAATACGGTACTTTGTTTTCAGTGTTACCTCCCGTGTGTAACTCTTGGAGTGACAGGTGGAAATCACAACTGCTCTTGACACCGCCACACACACACTCATTCCAGCACGCGCACTTTCTTCTCTCCCTGCCCGCTCACGCACACACATGCCTGTCGGCCACCAGGCAGTACTTGCAACAACAGAGTTCTGTGCTATTTCACATGTTTGTAGTATTACCGCTGTACTTAATCATGGTTATACACATTCTGCATATGAATTACACGTTAGCTAATTAGCTTAGCGCTCGCCGTTAACTATTAACATCTCAAAAACAACAACAATAAAGGCTAAACAGTACAAGAGGGTTCGAGTACTCACCTCTTATAGACGCACACAGGTCTTAGCAACACACTCAGGACATTTTTCAATTGAAATGCCTTAAAACTACTGCTGGACATCTGAAAGATTGAAAATTGAAGACTTTTTCAAACATGAGTCTTGAAAAAGAGGGGGTCGTCTTATAATCAGGGCCGTTATATTCGGACCAATCGGTATAATGTATTCTTATGGGAAAATCCTGCTCCACATATGACCGTTTCGACTTACAAACAAGCTCCTGGAACGAATTAACTTCATATGTAGAGGTACCACTGTAATTTGTTTAAGTTTGTTAAAGGGATTCTCTATTTTTAAGACAAGTAATTCTTAAAAGATAAAGGTTAGTATGAGTAATAATAATTTGATATTAAAACCCCTCTTAATGTTTTTGTTTTAATAAAGTTTGTAAAATTATTTTAAGTGATAGGTCTCCATTCTTGTTACGTCGCAGTGCGTGACGTCACTGGTCCCGTGGCCGAAATTCCAGCGTGTCACTCGTTAGCTTTCCCAACATGTCGTCAGTTCTACCCTTCCTATTTGAACCAGATCTGAAAAGTGAAGAGCAGGACAGCACTGTTGGTCGTTCACAAGACAAACTTCAGGGAAAAATGCGCACAGCAAATACAGTGATACCTCGGCTCACGAACGCTTAAGCTCACGAACTTTTCGCCTCAAGAACATTAAATTCGCGAGCATATAGTCTCTGCTGGCGAACTAGTTTTCGGCGGACGAACCAAGCCACGCGGTCGGACAGCGCCACGAGAAGCTGACGCACGCTCACGGCGTCCCAGTTCGTCCCCTCCCTTTCGTTGAGTGCGGACGTGGTTTGTGTTTGATAGACATTTTGGACCATATTGAGTGTACTTTTGCTATTATGGGACCGAAAAAGAGTTACATACAGTCCTTATGGAAGGTGACTCGTGTTACCAATTCGCCCTCGACTGGTAATTGGCGGTGCTTTCAGCTTCCCACCGTCGTGAGAAGTGGACCGGCGAGTCACGTTGGCTCGTTGTCGTCGGTTGTCTTCGGTGCGCCCGATGGCGGCTTGCATACAAACACCCAGAGGTGTCGGATGGCTTTTTGTGGGCACTTTTATTAACAACCAAAAGCATGCGGGGGGCACAGCAGTGGAGTCTACGCTAACTGCGCACTTTGCCGGTAACACTCTCCTTCCAAACAGTAACTCCCTCCCTCCTCCTCCCACTCCCATACCATCGCAAAGGTAAATAAAACAACTTTATTATACAGTACAGTTTATTTCTTTAATTATAATACAATAGCACACTTATTATACATAAAATAAGGTATATTTTTGTGTAGTTTTAAGGCTTATTTAGTAGAAAATTATGTTTTATGGGGACCTGGGAACGGATTATTCTCATTTTAATGGTTTCTTATGGGAAATAAATGTTCGGAAGACGAACTTTTCGCCTCACGCACACTTTCTGGGAACCAATTATGTTCGTGAGCTGAGGTATCACTGTACATGATAAGACAAAAGTTGGGCAAAACTGGTGATGCGAGAGTGTATGCTGTTTGAAACTCCGGTTGGGAGTGAGAGTGTATGCTGTTTGGAACTCTTTACACACTTTTGGAACACTTTATTAGAAGATATTCAAGGTAAGCATATTGCGTTTTCAAACTTATCCCAATATAATTATGTAGATTTTTAGCATCCAGAGCTGTCGTGTGCTTACAGTACAGTATAGGCCAAAGAGCACACCTTGTGTAATCCATGTCTTGTACATTGTAACGCGTGGTAGCTTGGATGTGTGTATAAAAGTACTAAAAAGGGGAGAAGCTTCCACTATGCACATTTATTCACCCAAAAAAAATTTTCCACCTTGACCACTCTTCACTCGGGAGCTCAGCAGTAAGCAAGCACGCGTTCCCTGACGAACTCCAACATTGTTGTGAGGTCCACGTCAGAGTCACTGTCGTCACCGTAGCGTGCCATAGTGCTTTAATTATTTAGTATGATTTGGGTAAAACTCCCACGAAGAATAGTCAACATAAAAGATAGCAATACTAATCAAAATCCGCGTTTTTTACTCACTCGAAGATCCAGGAATTAGACCAATCCCATGGCAATGTCGCAGCTGTCGATTCCACAAAATAGACTGATCGGAAAAGCCACTGTGGGACCGATGAATAAAAAAAAACGGACAGATCCGAAACCAATATTGCAGACGCCGTGGGACCGTCGGATCCAGAAAATAGACGGATCCCTTACTTGACTGAGGATCCAGGAAAAATGTTCGGGCGCTAGTTGTAACGCGTGGTTGGTAGGGTACGTGCATACAGGGACCAAAAAGGGGGAGAAGCTTCCACTTATGCACATTTATTCACTAAAAATAATAATTCCACCTTGACCACTCACTTCACGCCCCTTGTTTCCATTTGACTGCAAATTGCATCCAAAAGCAGCACATCGTGGCATTTTACTTGGCAAGTTTAGGCAGCAATAAGCAATTGTTTAACACGCTACACATTTGGAAAGATACCAATTACGTCATCACTGCAAGCCCGCAAACCATGGCGCCAACTAACGGTCAAAATATGTAGTAAGTATTATAAAATATTGCCATTGATTTAACATTTTATGTGTTTCTAACAACATATTTTAGTACAAGAGAACAATTGCGGTTTATTAGAGCCTACATGTATTTAAGGTAGAGGATCACTTTAAGTGTAACAAAGAAACATGCATGCATTTGTATTCACGTTTCCAAGTGCATGCGTGGTGAGAAAAATATAATAATTATCTTGAATCCTCGACCAAATCACTCTTGAGACACTCCTTCTTGCATGTATGCAGTAAAACTTTCGTCCTATTTCCACTTAAATCTGGCGTTAGAACGCAGCGTGTGTTTGAGTTTATCACATTGAAAGCCAACTCAACTTCTGCCTGGGTCTGGCCCCTGCGGGAAAACGTGGCGCAATGTCTTTGAAAGCGTCCATGGCGCCCCTTTAAGAACCACAGTTTGAGAGAAGCATTAAATTGAGCTCTATGTAACATGACACGTAAATGAAAAATACATGTATTTTCTGCATTTGACAGACCCATAGAGTGGATATGAGAACATCTATATTAGGGAGGAGCCAAGTGGGGCTTCCTGAGCTTTGAGACCACCACTTGCTCCGGGCGGCGACAGTTGATCTATAAAAACACATCCATCCGTAGTTAGACAGCACTGTGAAGGAAAAGCCAAGTTTTTGCCGTTAAGTGGATGGCAGGAGATGTTGACAAGGCCTGTCTTAACAGTGCAGCAGAAGGAGCCCCAGTGTGACAAAGAATCAGACGGCGCAAATCACCCCTCCTCCCTCCCCGCATCCGGCAGACCAGCACTACCCACCCACCTCTGCGTCTGTCAGTGGCAGCTTCAGATCTCCCTTCAGTCTTCTGGGCCCTAATTGGGCTGTCACAAGCTGGAGAAATTTGTCAGGATGCTGTGAAATGGACAACTTGGCTAAATCAAGATGTGTATCCGTGCCCGTAATGCCCCCCACACGCCATCAAACGAGAAAATGAGATTATCAGTGTCTACGCGCATTTTCGTCTTTCTGTCTGGAAAGGAACCACATTTGATAACTGAAGGGCTTCAAAATTGACTCATACCTCACAATATGAGAAGAGCATTACAGTGTTTCTCTTCTTAGAAAAAAAACAAACAAACTGATAAACATGAAAAGGCTGTCATGAAATATCATGTTAGTGCACTGGACCCACGGGAGTTTAACCTAATTTGTTCCAGAAGGCTGTTGACCTTTTAATGTGTTTGGTTTGAACACTTTTTTTTATCAGTAGAAATAATGGGACTGCAATTGATCTTTTCCATGGGTCAAACCATAGTTTCAGTATCAGCATACATCAGTTGACGAGACAGCTCCTACAGGCATTGTGCCATAAATAAAGTGCCCTCCATAATTATTGGCACCCCTGAAAAGATGTGTTTTCTAGCTTCAAAAAAAAAAAAAAATTTTTGTAGATAATATGGGACCTTAATGGAAAAAAAGAGGAAAAATCCAACCTTCAATACAAGTGCATTCATTCAGTGGGGAAAAAATCCCACATAATGAAAAAAATTATTTGACATCAAATAATGTGTGTCACAATTATTAGCACCCCTGGTGTTAATTCTTTGTACAACCCCCTTTTGCCAACAAAACAAGGTCTGGGGACTGAGATGGCCATGGGAGGAGCTTGATTTTGTGTCTGGTGAACCATTTCTGTGTAGATTTGGCCATATGTTTAGGGTCATTGTCTTGCTGAAAGACCCAGTGACGACCCATCTTCAGCTTCCCGGCAGAGGGCAACAGATTTTGATTTAAAATGTCCTGGTATTTCAAAGCATTCATGATGTCATGCACCCTAACAAGGTTCCCAGGGCCTTTGGAAGCGAAACAGCCCCACAGCATCACTGACCCACCCCCATACTTCACAGTGGGTATGAGGTGCTTTTCAGCATGCGCATCTTTCGTGGCACGCCAGACCCACTTAGAGTGTTTGTTGCCAAAAAGCTCAATCTTGGTCTCATCTGACCAAAGCACACGGTCCCAGTTGAAGCCCCAATATACCCTACCCACCGACGTCACAAAACCACGTGCTCGCTGTGTGGTTCCGCCCACTTGTCCGTCATTTTGTCTCTGTATTAGCATTGTTTTCAATTGATCGAGGAATTTAAAATGCATTTCATGGAAGACCCGGTGCTTTCTGATGCCGTAAACTCACTGGATGTGTTGCATAAAAGGCGTTATGTGGAAAAGCTTCGTTCTATACATTCGCCAGATCCATTTTTGATGCCCAAATCGATGTTTTTCGACCCACTGTCTTCGCCCTGTCTGCCTGACATCTGCTACGCTGATATTTACAATTATCTTGTCCACACAAAATCAGCCTATTCTCACGAAAATTTGAAAAACTTCAAGAGCTTGGAGGCTTATAAATACTTCGTTGCTGGTTGGGTGAAACAGGTCCTCGTCCACGAAAATTCGGCAGGAATCTATCTTGTGCTTGGAAAGGTGAGTTACGAAATTTTCAATTCAAAATCTTTTGTTATTGCTAACATCCACTGTCAAGTCTAATGTATTTCATGTCGTTTGTCAATGGAGTTAAGGCTTTTAATGTTTATATGGTTTAGCGATAGCACTCTCACTACATACATACGTGTATGTTGTCGGCGATTAGCCTAGCAATGATCTTAATTGTGGTTATTTGTCAGCCCCGTAGACGAGGCCAGTTTCTTTCACTTGGTACCAGCTAAATATTATTCAAAAAATAACGATGGTGGAAGAAAGGGAAGTCACAAACATCTTGAATTTGAAACTATGTCGTACTACGTCGTATGTTGTCGGCGATTAGCCTCGCAATGATCTTAATTGTGGTTATTTGTCAGCCCAAAACCCTCTAAGTATATCTTAAATGCATCTTACCGGATATAAAATGACTACTACATAGTCTATGGTGATTTTTTGGTGCCCAGTTTTCACGTCGAATTGCAGCCGTCCATTTCGCTCTCCTCTTTGGATCCCTCAGAATACGGTAAAACTTCAAGTCTCTCCTTCCATCTTCTCTGTTAGTGCAACCAACAGCCACACACGCCTTCACCATTTTGATTATTAATGTTAAGGAGCAGAAAAACACGCCGTAAATAGGAGGAATGTACGTATCCGTAACAGATTAACACTATGTTTTGACGGACAAGTGGGCGGTACCATTCAGGAGAGCGGAGTTGTGACGTCACGTGGGTAGGGTCTATACCACTTGGCGAACTCCAGACGTTTGCGTTTATGATTGTGAGAGATGAAAGGTTTTCTCCGTGCATGGCTACCAAACAGCTTGTTGGCCTGTAGACAGCACCTCATCCCCACTGTGGAGTATTGGGGTGGGTCAGTGATCCTGTGGGGCTGTTTCACTTCCAAAAGCCCTGGGAACCTTGTTAGGGTGCATGGCATCATGAATGCTTTGAAATACCAGGATATTTTTTATCAAAATCTGTTGCCCTCTGCCCGAAAGCTGAAGATGGGTCGTCACTGGGTCTTTCAGCAAGACAATGACCCTAAACATATGGCCAAATCTACACAGAAATGGTTCACCAGACACAAAATCAAGCTCCTCCCATGGCCATCTCAGTCCCCAGACCTTGTTTTGTTGGCAAAAGGGGGTTGTACAAAGTATTAACACCAGGGATGCTAATAATTGTGACACACATTATTTGATGTCAAATAATTTTTTTCTTTATGTGGGATTTTTTCCCCACTGAATGAATACTTGTATTGAAGGTTGGATTTTTCTCTTTTTATTTCCATAAAGTCCCCATATTATTTAATTTAAAAAATATAAATATATATTAGAAGCTAAAAAACACATCTTTTTCAGGGGTGCCAATAATTATAGAGGGCACTGTACATATATAAAATCAAAAGAAGTGGGTAAAACTCTCATTTTCTCACAGTTTAATTAACGGTAACAGTAGAAAACATATACAGGAGGACACTTTTCTCTAAGCAGCTTCCTACTCTAGTTTTGAAGGTAAGCAAGTTCACACAGTTTGATTTCATGCTAACTTTGATGCAGGTCGGACTTTCAGAAGCAAAATTAGTGGTGTGTTCCCCACGTCCACAACACTGACGTCATTTGAGATTTCTTACAGTGGCTGCTGTTGGATGAAAAAAAACAACAACCTTCTAATATCTTAAAAGTTTGACCTTTACTTGATATTTGTTACTATTAAGTTAAACAAATATGATCTAAAGTGGTATGAAAAAGTGTCTCGACCTTTTGGAATTTCTCACATTTCTGCATGAAATCACTATCAAATGTGATCTGATCTTTGTCAAAATCACACAGATGAAAAAACAGTGCTTCAACTCAAACCACCCAAACATTCATAGGTTTTCATATTTTAATAAAGATAGCAAGCAAACAATGACAGAAGGGGGGGGGGGGGGTAAGTAAGTGAAACCTCTGCCTAAAGAGACTTAAAGAGAAATTGAAACTAATTTTTACCAAACAATTTAAGTCAGGTGTGTGACCAATCACTGATGAGTTGTTTAAAGCTGCCCTGCCCACTATAAAACACACACCTGGTAAGAATTGTCTTGATGAGAAGCATTGTCTGATGTGCATCATGGCTCAGTCAAAAGAGCTGTCTGAAGACCTGTGATCAAGAATTGTTGATTTGTATAAAGCTGGGAAAGGATACAAAACCATCTCTAAAAGTCTGGATGTTCATCAATCGACAGTCAGAGAAGCTGTCTACTAATAGAGAGAGTTTGGCTCTGTTGCTTTTCTCCCAAGGAGTGGCCGTCCATTAAAGATGACGGCAAGAGTTCAGAGCAGAATACTCAGAGGTAAAAAAAAGAACCCTAAAATGTCTGCTAAAGACTTACAAAAATCACTGGCACAGTCCAGTATTTCTGTGCCCACACTTCCACAACACTGACGTCTTATGACATTTCTTACAGTGGCTGCTGCTAGCTGAAAAAAAAAAAAAAAACTTTTAATATCTCTAATATCATAAAAGTTTGACCTTTATTTGATATTTGTGACTATTTAGTTACACAAATATGATCTACAGAGGTATGAAAAAGTATCTGAATATTTGGAATGTCTCACATTTCTGCATAAAATCACCATTGAATGTGATCTGATCTTTGGGCGGTTTTAGTTAAAGCACATACTGTTTTTTCATCTGTGTGGTTTTGACAAATATTTATAGGTTTTCATATTTAAATGAGGATAGTATGCAAACAATGACAGCAGGGGGAAAGTACAGTAAGTGAACTATCACATTTAATCCATTTAATATTTAGTGCGCCAGATCAGTCTGGCACATCGATCAGGCCTAACCTTGGCTCATCTTGTCTACAAAACTGCTTTAGTTTAGTCAGATTCCTGAGATGTCTGGCATGAATCGCTGTCTTTAGGTCATGCCACAGCATCTCAATGGGGTTCAAGCCTGGACTTTGACTTGGCCACTCCAGTACGTGTATTTGTTCTTCTGAAACCATTCTGAAGTTGATTTACTTCTGTGTTTTGGATCATTGTCTTGTTGCAGGATCCATCCTCTTTTTAGCTTCAACTGTCTGACAGACGGCCTCAGGTTTTTCTGCAAAACATCCTGATACACTTTTGAATTCATTCTTCTATTAATGATTGAAAGTTGTACAGGCCCTGAGGTAGCAAAACAGCCCCAAATCATGATTCATGATGCTTCACAGTGGGGATGAGGTGTTGATGTTGGTGAGCTGTTCCATTTCCCAAACAATTCAACCTTGGTTTCATCATTCCACAAAATATTTTGCCTAAACATCTGTGAAATGTCCAAGTGCCTTTTTGCGAACATTAAACAAGCAACGTTTTTTGTTGTTGTTTTTTTTTTAGACAGCAGTTGCTTCCTCCGTTGAGTCCTCCCATGAACGCTATTCTTGGCCATAGTTTTTCATATAGTTGATGTGTGCACAGAGATATTGGACTGTGCCAGTGATTTCAGTAAGTCTTTAACACACACGCTAGGGTTCTTTTTTACCTCTCTGAGTATTCTGCGCTGAGATTTTGGCGTCATCTTTGGTGGACAGCCACTCCTTGGGAGAGGAGCAACAATGCCAAACTCACTCTATTTGTAGACAACTTCTCTGACTGTTGATTGATTAACATCCTTTTAGAGATAGTTTTGTATCCTTTCCCAGCTTCATACAAATCAACAATTCTTGATCGCAGGTCTTCAGACAGCTCTTTTGACTGAGCCATGATGCAAATCGGACAATGCTTCTCATCAAGACAATTCTTACCAGGTGTGTGTTTTATAGTGGGCAGGGCAACTTTAAACCAATTATCATTGATTGGGCACACACCTGACTTAAATTGTTTGGTAAAAATGGGTTTCAATTTCTCTTTAAGTCTCCTTAGGCAGAGGGTTCACTTACTTATTTCCCCCCCCCCTTCTTTTATTGTTTGCATGCTATCCTAATTAAAATATGAAAACCTATACATGCTTGGGTGGTTTTAAAGCAGACACTGTTTTTACATCTGTGTGATTTTGACAAAGATCAGATCACATTTTATGGTGATTTTATGCAGAAATGTGAAAAATTGCAAAAAGGTTTGGATACTTTTTCATACCACTGTATAAACTGTGCAAAAATTTTATTTTTTGAAATTTATTTTACAGACACAAAGAGAGGTCTACCAAAGTTTATCTATTGTTCTATTTCTGCTCGCCCTATATTCCGCGGGCTGTTTCGATGTCTGCGGAAGGCGCTGAAGTCTGCGGCAAATTCCGCGCTCGCAGAATCTGGGCGGGATTACTAGGCGACTAACTAATTAGCATCAACTGCAACACAGTAATGTACATAAAAGGATGCATTACATGATAACATTCACCTACTGATGACGAATGTAGTAGTTGAACACAATCTTACAATATGTATAATGAAGCAGATTTTACCCATGAGAAATACTAAAAATAATCACTTGAGT
Source organism: Corythoichthys intestinalis (assembly GCF_030265065.1). Lineage (NCBI taxonomy): Eukaryota > Metazoa > Chordata > Actinopteri > Syngnathiformes > Syngnathidae > Corythoichthys > Corythoichthys intestinalis. The sequence continues at coordinate 58,814,803 of NC_080397.1, read as the reverse complement.
CCGAGCAGTTGTTTTAAAACAAGTATTTGAGCAAATAAAATCCAGGGCACTACAAAGTAGTTCTGATATGCTATTGTTTGTAAACCCCTCCCTTAGACTTCAGTCTTTTCAGCCTCCTAATCCTCACGATGTTCTCTCATCCCTTTAGCCCTGGCAGGAGTGCCACTGAAATACAGTGTATCACAAAAGTGAGTACACCCCTCGCATTTCTTCAGATATTTAAGTATATGGCGGAAAACACAGACAAGACTGAAAAATAGAGCTGAAACGAATACTTGAGCAACTCGAGTAACTCGAGTTTAAAAACTGATCCGAGTAATTTTATTCACCTCGAGTAATCGTTTATTTTGACAGCTCTAAGCATACTTCTTTTAATGCGGGACAACGCGCTGATGTCACGTGCGTAGAGGGAGAAGCAAAAACAAAATAAACTTACTGCAGCCGACAACCGCTACAAACGACGCCGACGCTGCTAAATACTAGCCCGCACATGCTACGTTAGTTGCAGGTAGCGTCCAGTGAGTCTCATAGAGATCACATATATGTTGAACTAGATGCACATGACAGACTAGGCCGCGTCTGGTCAGCGTTAGCAAACAGCCGCCATCTTAAAGCAGTAGAGCGCTAAGCGCTAATAAAGAGCGCTAAGCGCTAATATGAGATTAACGTTACTGTCACTACTAGCTCACCTTACGTTAGCCCTGCGGAGGGCTAGGTTTCAATTAATTAAGACCACTTTCGATGCGTGGCTAACGTGTCTTACATACAGGCTTTAACATAACATAGCGTTGTGGAGTGATGAGGGTGTCAAATAAAAACTCAATAATGCTAACTATCAATTTTAGCTCAGTAGTCATTGCTGGATAAAACACCAAGTAGCACTAGTCTCTAATGTGCTCCAATACAGCCTGTATCATACATTTATTTTGAACAGTGCAAAAACTCAAAATCCTATCAGGACTTACAGTTTAGACTAACTTAAAACTTAACTAGAACTTAAAAATGGCTTGACACAAATAGAAATTCAATTGAAAAACGTAGGAAAAAATCCTAACTTTTAAGTGATGTGTGTTATCAAGCGTAAAGGCATTTTTAGGTGTGTATATATATATATGTATATACTTTTTAAAAATAAGATCTAAAGGTTTTTTGAGTGAAAGCAGTGAATTAGTCATTTTTTAAAATTCTAGTTAAATCAGATGCAATTGTTGGCTGTTTTCAACAATATACATCAAAAATAAAGACAGACTGACTGAAAATGATAAAATGTCTTGTTTTCTCATGGAAATCTATAATTGCTCTTCACCTAAAAATATATTTGTTTTATCCGATTACTCGATTAATCGATAGAATTTTCAGTCGATTACTCGATTACTAAAATATTTGATAGCTGCAGCCCTACTGAAAAAGCAGTTTCTGCTTTTGCACACCTCTTTCAAATAAACTGCTGTATTTTAAGCCAAAACAACTGTTGTGTTTGATATGTCTATATGCTGCCGAAGCAGATTCATGGCGCATTAAGCCTCCGAACTATTTGTAATTTCTCCATTTTACCCTGAAAACCCCCGTTTACAGACGTTGTGCAACCGATTTTGTTTCAACCCAGCCGTAAAACGAAGGTATTTCATTATATTTATTATTCAAAATGTCTGTCGTTTTTAGCTTAGAATCAGTAATTGACGTCTCATATTTTGTTTTTTTAAAAAAGTATATATAGACTCTCTTCTTTCAGCAGGAAAAAAAGTAGTTCATATCTTTTTCCATTCTTTAGAAATCAGCATTAGAAAATAGCTTGGTTTGAGCAATTTTCCAATTTCTGATGAAAAAACTGAGAAATTGAGCTTTTTGTGAAAAGCATACATTTCAAACATAACTTTGCCTTTAACACAGCTATTTTTTGCTTTAGTTACATCCAAAACATCTGAATGATGTTTTTATTTTACAAAATAAAATAAACAACAAGAGAAATAGAGCTTTTGATAGCAAAGTAACAATTTTATTTACACATAACTAACTGAGAGATGACGCAATTGTGGCCGTGACAGCCGGGTAAACTTTTCCCTCATCGCTGCCTGTCTCATCAAGATGGATTTTTTTGAGTCTCTGCAGTTTCTGCTCGGCGAGCAGCACGGACTCAACGGCATCGTCCGCTGCACTGGTGGTCCCGGTCGTTCTGCTCGGTTGTCCGCCGCCTGGCATCCTGGACGCCATTCGGTCGTCTCCCGCCAGCGACCCGGCCGTTCGTTACTATTGAATCGGGTTGCGGTTCTTACCAAATGCGCTACTGCCCTCCAGTGACCAGTTTTTTTGATGGCTTTTCAGCTTTGTGCTTTGGAGCTAAATTGAATCAGAACCCAGAGATGTTTCTGTAAAAAAACAAAACAAAAAAAAACGTAAAAGATGTATAAATGCGTCTTTGGGACACTGAAACAATTAAAAATTGAACGTATTTATTAGAGATGTCCCGATCCGATATTTGGATCGGATCGGATGCCGATATGGGCAAAAAAAAATGCGCATCGGTATCGGATTGGAACACGGGAAAATTCCGATCCAGACTTCCGATCCAGTTTTTTTTTTTTTAAGTCCGGTCCGGGTTTTCCAGCACACCGATTTACATAATCCATTCCAGTTTTTGCTTCGGTTTCCCTAAAGTCCGGTCCGCATTTTACGGCACACCTTCAACACACTACATTTACATTACCGTCTCCCAATTTACCGAGAGACTTTATCGGTAAACATGTCAGCTGTGTGGGATCATTTCACCTTAAAGGACGACAAAGACGAAGAGGCAGAGAGCAACATATGCCACAATAAAGTCAAGCGTAGTGCTAAAGCTGCAACAAGTTTTAATGCAGCCAACCTAATCAAGCATTTAGCGAAATACCACCACAAACAATATGAGGAGTATGTTAAGAAAATCGAAGACAAAAACAAAGGTCCTACACAACTAACACTGGCAGAAACTTTTGCTATGCGTGACAAACTGGCACTTGACAGTCCCAAAGCCCAGGAAATAACAAGAGTCATTGCCGAAGAATTCATTCTGGATGACGAGCCATTATCTCACGTGAGTAAAGACGCACCATCCAACACGCGATTCGGCTGCTGAAGATTCGAGAACGATTCACAAACATCCAAATTCCGATTATTGAAATATGTCAAGTAAAGCGGAACTAATACACAACGCGGTCTTCGGGACACAATGACAAACTGACCGCATTGCGTCCCGAAAGTAAACATAACTTGTCTTAGACCCGGGTAATGCCAATGCTCAACTCACGGCTTTAGCTCAACTCATGCCGCTGGATAAAAAACACAAGATTACCTGACTTCTGCTGACAGCCGCAACAAACTACGTCAACGTCGTTTTACTGGAGATAATAGATATCATATGTATATAGAACCAGATGCTACACGACAGACTCGACTGCGTTAGCAACATTGAAGTATTGAAAACCAGATGCGTTATTAAACAGCCGCCATCTTAAAGCAGAAGACTTCCCTAGTAGGCTGTTGTGAACCTTCCAAGCGAACCTAATTAACTTTTTATCTAAAATACTCCTAAATCGGCAAAATCTTGACTTGAATCCATCTTCAAAACAGTCTTAAAACTTTCACATGTCGAAAGTAGACAGAAGGGAAATTATGGAATAACGGGAGCAATTTTAACAACATTAACAGTTGATTCGCAAAATTAAATGAATTGAATGTAGTTTAAAGCTGCTGATACAGAATGGGGACTTGAGTATTTTATTGACTGTTTTAAAATGTTAACTTGATACTGAAATAGTCGTTTATTTAAACCTGAGAGGCTTTTTATACAATTTTTGTAACTAATGCACGAAACATTAAAAGCATCTAATAGCTTGGGGGATTTGTGGGATTTTCCATTGAGGTTGTTGGTGTGTTTTGCTTTTTTAAGACAGTTTACAATATCATTTGCACGTTTTACTGACTGACTATGCCATTTCTGTTTGTTATTTATAATGTTTTGTGTTTGTCACTGAATAAACAGGTCAGTTTCTTATTACCAACCGTTGTGTGTTATTCAAACTCACCTAATTCAGCTGGCTAGTTGTTATCAAGGGTACTAAAACCTTTTTCAACATGAGTCTGACAACTAAGTAAGGAGGCTAAATAACTTTAAACTTTAACACATGCTCAGATAGGTCGGTATCGGTATCGGCCAGTATCGGTATCGGATCGGAAGTGCAAAACAATATCGGTATTGGATCGGAAGTGCAAAAACCTGGATCGGGACATCCCTAGTATTTATACGTTTTTGGGGGCAAATGAGTTAAAACGTTGTATGATCTTAGCCACTGTGCTGTAGCTCAGTTTCGGGGCGTTGGCAATCTTCTTGTAGCCTTAGCCATCTTCATGTAGCGCAACAATACGTCTTTTAAGATCCTCAGAGAGTTCTTTGCCATGTGGTGCCATGTTGGAACGTTCAGTCACCAGTATGAGAGAGTGTGAGAGCTGCACTACAAATTTGAACACACCTGCTCCCTATGCACACCTGGACCTAGTAACACTGACGAGTTACATGACATTTTGGAGGGAAAATGACAAGCAGTACTCAATTTGGACATTTAGGGATGTAGTTTCTAAGGTGTGTACTCACTTTTGTTGCCAGGGGTTTAGATATTAATGGCTTTATTTTGAGTTATGTTGAGGGGAAAATAAATTAACTATTAGGCCTATATATTACTATTATTATTATTAATAATATTATTAAAAATTATATATTATATAAGCTGCACATAGACTACTTTTCATTGTGTCAAAGTGTCATTTTGTCTGTGTTGTCCCATGAAAAGATATACTTAAATATCTGCAAAAATGCGAGTTGTGTACTCACTTTTGTGATACACTGTACAAGAGAACTCTGGTGTCAGGCCGAGTCTGATATACAGTGGCTCCCTCCGAGCAGTCATGGAAAAAAAGCACGCTGTACAGTGGACACGAATTGTGTAATAACTATTAACCGAGGTGACTTGTGCAAAGGGCTGCCACAATCGATTATTCTGACAGTCGACTAATCACCAATTATTTTTGCGATTAGTCGTCTCATCGGATTGAATATAAAACACGTTAATGTGCCAGCAAGCAGCTGCTCTTATATAACAGTCATTATCTTCCAGCTGGAAGAGTTTGAAGTATGCGCACCGTATAAATAGACAGTTGTGAGAAAGGTTAAGGAAGAATTTTGAATCTGTACCAGTACTTCTTAAAAAAGTTTAATGGATAAAAATAAAATAACATTTTAGCCGTGAGTGGCCAATTTAGAAAATTTGACAATCGAAGTTAAAGAGAGCGTTTGAAAGTGGAGCGTTAAGTTAAGGGTGGCATGGCAGTTTTCGGTTATAGTTGAGTTTTGTCAAGTTTGTGGCCTACTGTTTCTTGTCCTTGTGATTGCCCATTGATTTCACCTCTTGTTTTCTGCTCTTTGTGTAGCTAGTAGTGATGGGCAAATGAAGCCTCATGAAGACGTCCAACTGGCTCGAGAAAAGGTGCATTTCTTGAGGCTTCATGCAGTGGCGCCACCAGGGCGTTTTTTGTTCAATTTTCACAGTAATTTCTATGGGCGAAAAAACTTTTGTCTCGCCAAAATTGGACCTTTATTTCTTCATTAAATGATAAATCTTTTTTCAGTGAAACAAATATATTTTTGTACATTCAACATCATTTGGGAGGGTTTTAGCTTTCATATGAGCCATTTCTGAAACCCATTGAATATTAAAAGTCAGGTTATTAGCAACTGTTTCTACACAATGGATAAGCGACAAGACTTTTGTCAGGGACTGTATGAGTAAAGTGGGTCATACGTCATTGGTCATGTGAGTTTTGTTGCATGGTTCATGACTTATAGTCAGTTGGTTTTCTTCTCAGCCTTTTGTTTGATCTCCTGTGCTTTTGTTTCTACTTTGTTTTTAGACCTTTTCATTATTTTCACACCTACGGCCATTTGTCTCGCCTTCGTTTCCGTGCGCTCGGGTCCTTTTTTTTGTTCCTCGCCGGCCCGTTCCCCCCCGAGCCTTTCCTTCTACATGACTTCTGAGAACTTGACTTTGTGGAAGAGGTGAATTCACAAAGAGATTCTTTGCAGTTTGTCCCAACTGAATGAACTAAAGGTCAACGCTATTCTTATCGTTTCGTTAATTGTCTTTTGCGAACAATGAGTTTCTCAAAAACTTTCTTCTTCTTCCTTACCACTCAAAATTGTAGTTTTATCTCTGCTTCTGCTTTGATATTGGCTGAAGGGAGCCCTCCTACTAGTGAGATATGATTTTTGTTTCAACTTTTGATGCAGATTTGTCCCGAGAACTTAATTGGGACGTTCACATTTTTAGACACAACCGTCGTTCATCATTTGCTCCTTCTCCAGCTCTTGTCTTAAATTTACAATTCCCTTTTTAGTTCATGATCACTCACATTTTTTGTTCAGGTTTGGATTCTTTTCATTCCTTAGCATTGTCAGCAAACCAGCAAACTTTCTGAGTTCTCTGAATAATGTTCATTGTAAATTATTGTAATGGGTGGCAGCGGCTCAGTCTGTTCACAACCCTCATTGGGATAGACAATGGGACTTGTTGGTGGTGAGGAGCTGATTTACTACCTGAACAAGGCATCAGTCCCCCATGTGACATCACATCAAGAAATATCATCTCACAGATAAAACAAGTATTAAAAATGCAACAGGAAAGAAAAGGATGCCATGATTTTGCAGGTCCAAGTACTGCAGGCAGTAATCATCGGTGTTAAGTGTTTAAAAAGTAAGTATAACACGATAGTCCGCTGGGATTTAATGTTCAAAGCAGTGTTGTTTTAGGCCGCCCTTTTTAATTTCCGTCTTAGTCTTAGCATACACTTCATAATGATATTGACGGGTCAGATTCGACCTTCAGTGCGCCTCGCCTTCAAGTAGGGGGCCAGCCCACAATCCGCTTCAGTTGTTCGCAGTCGGTCGCAGTGACACATGCGGCGATCCAACGCCAGATTTATGTTGAAAAAGTACGAAAGCTGAACCGCATACAAACAGGAAGGATTTTCTTAGGAGTGATTTGTTCGAGGATTCAAGGTAATTATTATAGTGTATCACAAAAGTGAGTACACCCTCGCATTTCTGCAGATATTTAAGTATATCTTTTCATGGGACAGATACTAAAATATCTGCAGAAATGCGAGGGGTATACTCTTTTGTGATACACTGTAGAACAGGGGTCCCCGAACTACGGCCCGCCTCCACATTTGGTCCGGCCCCCTGAACAATTTTTTTTCAATCGTGTTATTCATTTCCTGGCTTTTTTCTGTGAAGAACCCAGAGAGGGTTATTTGGTTATTATCTATTTAAAGTGCATGTGACACAAAAAAGCATGTTTATTTAATTATATACGCGGTATTTTATGCCCCAGAATGATATGGATCGGTTGGATGTGTGTGGAAGCGATCGCTATATTTATCTAGTTTTTTGAATCCCGCGCCATGAAAATGAGTGACTTCCGGCTTCGGTCTTGCATTCAGGAGGAGGGCGCTGTGACGTGTACGGTAGAAGACGTCCTCTTCACTATACAGTGTACTGTTGTGTATGAGGACGAAGGATTCAGCTGATTTTGCGGATTAATACGTTTATTTTTCGCATCACGCCAGCCAAACGGCTACAGAAAAATCATTCTGTATAAGGGAGAGGTGTATACGCCTTTTTGGAGTTTCAAAAGGTTCCCATTCACCGTGGATATTGGCCAAAACTACTACTGTGGGACCATTGGACTTACGAGGAAGTGAGTAAACATCTTGTTTTGTATTATGTCAAATATTAATACAGCGATTACAAAGTAAACACTACAAACTTTCTTTAAATAAAGGACTACTTACGTTTGATCATTGATAGGCATGTAAAAAGCTCTCCTCATGCACATTAGCTGCACGTTAGCTGCACAACAGCTGCAGCCGCCCTCCTCGGGGGAACGAACTGAAAATTGCTGTCCGCCGGGCGGTTTGCCGATCCGCGACGACAATCGACAACCCAGTCGTCATGTCAAATAATCCGGGCTAGTTATTTGTGATTTTCTGCTTCGAAGACTTTGAAACATCACTCGGTTCGGGTTAGCATGTCGGCTAGCTGTCACGCCTCTTGATTTGTTTACATTCTCCGAAGCCGGGGAAGGTAAATGACATATGTCCGATTTAGGTGTCATAAAATATCGTTCCAGAGGTGCGACAGTATAGGTGAAGTCGACAGTTGTGACCATTATGGAGTAATTTTGCCATTTCGTCCTGAATAATTGCATTTTTATTATTTCATATTCCATTCAGCACAAGACTGTTATTTTTTATGACCATGCATTTATTTAGCAATTGGGGAAAATACTTGGATAAAAAGAATATCCTGTAAAAATATTGGAGCAGAGAGACAGAAACAATGAAATTTTGCCGCTTTCTTCGTCGCCTTTTCCTCGTTCTGAATAATCCCCCCTCAATGGGCTGAATAGTAAAACCGATGAGCCCAGTCTACCGCTGACGTCATCCACCTGTTGGGGACGCTAAAGCCCTATAATGGTAGGCAGATTGAAAGAGTAATTTCTCGTCATCTGCGCTTTGCTAAATTGTTGTATATAGTGGAATCGTCTCAAAATATGATTCTAATTCACATAATAATGCCATTTAAGACTTTTTTTCTCGTGTCGTATGCTCTTTAATTAATAGTGTTATCATATAATGATATGATATATCATATATATCATATCATATATAATATATCATATCATATCATTATTATATTATTATTTATATTTTATTCACTTTTACTCCATGAAGAATCCAGAGAGGGTTATTTGATTATGGCTTTCTGGAAAACAATAAATTTTTACATTTAGGCAGTCCTGCAATCGTCACACTTTTTCTGTTACAAACTGACCCGGCCCCTCATCAGAGAAGGGAAAAGTTATGTGGCCCTCACAGGAAAAAGTTTGGGGACCCCTGCTGTGGAATAAAAATGAATACTACATCACATTTGTAATACATAAATACATAATAAAATAAAAAATAGCCTTTATAAATAAATTGAAATGAGCTAAAACACCTGTAATTAAATAATAAGAATAATACACAGATCCTGCTTACACAATTTATTAATTTCTGTGTGGCGCTTTAACTTGAGAAAATCCACAATAAATTTTTTGAAAACCGTTCATTAGAAAAAAAAAAGATTCATTGAGGCATTTCATTTGTAAAATACATGTTAAAATCTATGTCATTGGGATTGTTTTTCTCTTTAGCACAGGACTTCTTTTATCTTTCTTTCCGATAGAAAGCTGAGCGATACGCGGAGTCTGAAACGCAAATGGTTTTTGTATTATTGTCTTTAAATACCCCCTACTCTCGTGTGATCTTGCAATCCTCGCGTGAACTGATCGAGCCGCTCCACGGATGCGCTGCTGCTAAAACGCGTCCTATGGATATTGACATTGAGCGTCACTGGTGCGTTGTCACGCTGGTGTTGTTGACGCGCCACAGACGTGCCCGGTGTGTTACCGGGGTAAGCCTGTGTGTGAGGCGGGAGGAGGTGCAGCACATCACATGATTAACACGACCACTGCTAAGATGCGTGATAAGTATAGATACAGTGGGGCAAATAAGTATTTAGTCAACCACCAATTGTGCAAGTTCTCCTACTTGAAAATATTAGAGAGGCCTGTAATTGTCAACATGGGTAAACGTCAACCATGAGAGACAGAATGTGGGAAAAAAAAACAGAAAATCACATTGTTCGATTTTTAAAGGATTTATTTCCAAATTAGAGTGGAAAATAAGTATTTGGTCACCTACAAACAAGCAAGATTGCTGGCTGTCAAAGAGGTCTAACTTCTTCTAACGAGGCTCCACTCGTTACCTGTATTAATGGCACCTGTTATAACTCATTATCGGTATAAAAGACACCTGTCCAGTCAGTCACACTCCAAACTCCACTATGGCCAAGACCAAAGAGCTGTCGAAGGACACCAGAGACAAAACTGTAGACCTGCACCAGGCTGGGGAGCCTGAATCTGCAATAGGTAAAATGCTTGGTGTAAAGAAATCAACTGTGGGAGCAATTATTAGAAAATGGAAGACATACAAGACCACTGATAATCTCCCTCGATCTGGGGCTCCATGCTAGATCTCACCCCGTGGCGTCAAAATGATAACAAGCACTGTGAGCAAAAATCCCAGAACCACACGGGGGGACCTAGTGAATGACCTACAGAGAGCTGGGACCACAGTAACAAAGGGTACTATCAGTAACACAATACACTGCACTGCCAGACGTGTCCCCCTGCTGAAGCCAGTATTTGGTCACCTGCAAACAAGCAAGATTTCTAGCTGTCAAAGAGGTCTAACTTCTTCTAACGAGGTCCAACAAGGCTCCACTTGTTACCTGTATAAATGGCACCTGTTTTAACTCATTATCGGTATAAAAGACACCTGTCCACAAGCTCAGTCGGTCACACTCCAAACTCCACTATGGCCAAGACCAAAGAGCTGTCGAAGGACACCAGAGACAAAATTGTAGACCTGCACCAGGCTGGGAAGACTGAATCTGCAATAGGTAAAACGCTTGGTGTAAAGAAATCAACTGTGGGAGCAAGTATTAAAAAATGGAAGACATACAAGACCACTGATAATTTCCCTTAATCTGGGGCTCCATGCACGATCTCACCCCGTGGCGTCAAAACGATAACAAGAACGGTGAGCAAAAATCCCAGAACCACACGGGGGACCTAGTTAATGACCTACAGAGAGCTGGGACCACAGTAACAACTGTGGCTACTATCAGTAACACAATGCACTGCACTGCCAGACGTGTCCCCCTGCTGAAGCCAGTACACGTCCAGGCCCGTCTGCGGTTCGCTAGAGAGCATTTGGATGATCCAGAAGAGGACTGGGAGAACGTGTTATGGTCAGATGAAACCAAAATAGAACTTTTTGGTAGAAACACAGGTTGTCGTGTTTGGAGGAGAAAGAATACTGAATTGCATCCGAAGAACACCATACCCACTGTGAAGCATGGGGGTGGACACATCATGCTTTGGGGCTTTTTTTCTGCAAAGGGACCAGGGCGACTGAGCTGTGTAAAGGAAAGAATGAATGGGGCCATGTATCGAGAGATTTTGACTGAAAATCTCCTTCCATCAGCAAGGGCATTGAAGATGAGACGTGGCTGGGTCTTTCAGCTTGACAATGATCCCAAACACACAGCCAAGGCAACAAAGGAGTGGCTTTGCAAAAGCATTTCAAGGTCCTGGAGTGGCCTAGCCACTCTCCAGATCTCAACCCCATAGAAAATCTGTGGAGGGACTTGAAAGTCCGTGTTGCTCGACGACAGCCGCAAAACATCACTGCTCTAGAGGAGATCTGCATGGAGGAATGGGCCAAAATACCAGCAACAGTGTGTGAAAAGCTTGTGAAGAGTTACAGAAAACGTTTGGCCTCCGTTATTGCCAACAAAGGCTACATAACAAAGTATTGAGATGAACTTTTGGTATTGACCAAATTAGGGTTGTTCCGATCATGTTTTTTTTTTTGCTCCCGATTCAATTCCAGTCATTCCCGATAATTTTTCCCGATCATATACATTTTGGCAATGCATTAAGAAAAAAATGAATAAAACTCAGAAGAATATATACATTGAATATACAGTACATAAGTACTGTATTTGTTTATTATGACAATAAATCCTCAAGATGGCATTTTCATTATGAACATTCTTTTTGTGAGAGGGATCTACGGATAGAAAGACTTGTAATTTTTAAAGGATGAACGTGACTTTGTATATTGTGACTAAATATTGCCATCTAGTGTATTTGTTGAGCTTTCAGTAAATGATACTGTAGCCATTTAACTTCTGCCCAAATGCATGATGGGAAGTGCAACCATGACTGTGCGTAGGCGCACCAATTGATATATCGTCTCTGCGTTGGGAAAGAACATAAGGTGTTAAGAAAATGATCAACTACTACCTTTCTTCCCCACATTGCCTCCCACGTTATTTTTAATTGCTGAGAGAGGTATTGTAAGGCTTTAGCCACATAAAAATGGCTCCAAAGGCTGTCAAAATTCTGGCTACTCTTTATACGTTGCCTTTTAGCGCTATCTATAGGCAAAACGGTGACTTTATAAATTGAACGCGACAATGCGTGAGTGGGTCGAGCAGCGCACGCGTTAATTATTTGACGTGATTAATTTAAAAAAATTAATTACCGCCGTTAAGGCAATAAATTGGATAGCCCTACTTTAAGCCAAAACTACTCTGGTTGAGTGTAAGACATTTTGTCTGTAACGTTAAATACAATTAGAAAACGATTTAAATAAAATGCATGTCTGATATTTTTTGCCGATTCTGATACTTTTAAAATGACGTGATTGGACCCGATCGATCAGGACATCTTTAGACCAAATACTTATTTTCCACCATTATTTGCAAATAAATTCTTTAAAAATCACACAATGTGATTTTCTGTTTTTTTTTCCACATTCTGTCTCTCACGATTGAGGTTTACCCATGTTGACAATTACAGGCCTAATATTTTCAAGTGGGGGAACTTGCACAATTAGCGGTTGACTAAATACTTATTTGCCCCACTGTATAATAGAAAATATCACACATTGTGACGGAAACTATGGCAAATTTTCATCTCGTTCTCATCTAGTCAGACGACAACTGGCATCCATCTCGTTATGTTTTAGTCTCCCAAGACATGTTTTTATCTCGTCATCGTCATGGAAAAATTGTTCATTGACGAAATATTTTCGTCATCGTTGTCAAAAACAACACCGGTACAAAGATGCAACTGTTTTCTATTAATATGCACTCAAACTAAGGGCTTGTTACGCTCAGTTTCGAGTTCATGTTGCTCTGATAATTTCCGATACTAGCAGCATCAAGCAGGATGAGCGCCTAAAGTCTATCCCTTTATCAGCTACTTTTGTGGATCTGCTTGTAAGCACAGCACACGCATGAGCTCCTCCGCCGCCTTAACATTCTCCATCTGTCAGTTAAACTGCTCGGGCTGGTGCTGATGTTTGGAACAAGTAGTAAATGAAGCACACCTGGTCAGCCAAGAGCACATTGCCACATTGTCAGCTCTCATCGCCTCGGCTGTCTGGGTGAGCGAGCAGATGTCTTCCCCGGGCTGCCGCCGGCATCGGCTCAGCTCGAGCTGGGCGCTCATCACTTCACTGACCCCCGAGTCAACCTTCTCCTCAGTCAGCCGTCGGAGCCGCACGGTTACACCGAGGCCAAAACGCGCACTGCTATTTGCCTCGTCTCATGCGGCTTTACAGACCTTAATGTAACGCTTCGGTAGGTGGGCGTCGCGCTTCTTTTGCTGACCAGTTAACACCATCATGCGATGCCGCTGTTGTCTTTTACCGCAATTTGTTTTCTTGCCATGTCCATTTTAGACATGAAAATTATTTCTTGATTCGTTTTAGCTTTGGATTTGAGTGTTTTTCTGCGTGGTGGCTGTTATTTCAGCAACACTCACTGCCTGGCCTCAAATACCAGTCTGCCTTTCGCAGATAACAAGCACACTCAAGAACACAGGCTTCAGCCAAGGCTTAACCACTAGTCACCCGCCATGTAACTGTTTGAACTGCTTCAACTCCAGAATATTTTTTTAGGTCGTGATGAATAACACCCAACATGTGGTTGTCTTTTGGCTCTTCACATGAGTTGTCACAAGCGCAACAAATTACAGTTTGACAGGATGACATTTCAGAGCCTGAGAAACATCAAATTCTTAATTCAGATGGAACTTGGGTTGACTTTACAGCATATAACAAGGATTATGAAATTAATTGGTTCTGGAAAGAGTTTCTAAACATGAAAATTCTGTAAGTAGAGACACTAAAATTGGTTTGCTGACATAATTATACATTCAATTCAATTCAATGGCGTACCGCAAGCAACACGTCACTTCCGCTCATTAATATTCATGACATTAGCTATTGTTGCTAAGTAAGGACAAGCCACCGTTTGTCCCTATGGGGAAATGAATGGAAATAGTGTACGAAGGAGATGTTTACAGAGTTAAACCGACCAATTCTCTCCGAAAATGATGTGCCTGGTGCCAAATTCACTGGCAAAGATGTGGAAGAACATAAAAATGTTCAGTTAAAGAGATGGCTTTAGTGTCGAAGGCTGAAAAAGAACGAGCCGACCTAAGCATAGCTTTAGCTTTTTTATCGACGCGACTGACAATGACATTCTCCTGTTTCAACAAGCTATCCTTTACCATCAGCCCTGTCTTTCTTATATATCCTCTGGTTGTCCTACGTCTCTTACCGTTCTTGGGGGTAATTTAGTTAGCTTTGTGTAGCGATCGCAAATGCTACTCAGTGACAGCCAACGAACACTTTTAATTTTTTCATGATAACACCTCTAATCCTATGATTCATTTACACTTCCCCATTACTAATGTTTTTTTTTTATTTTTTTTATATATATATATATAACAGAAACGATAACAGTGGCAGTCAGATACCATTGTAATTCTTTTCAGGTCATTCATTGTCAGACAGAAGTAGTACGGCACAACGTTTCGCTAAAAAAATAAGTTAAAAATATAAAAATGGCTTACCTCTTTGTCCTCTGAAAGACCATGCCAACCCAACATAATGTTTTCTGCATATGAAACGTGAATGTATTCACCGAGCTGGTGTTAAAGTCCGCGCAAGTTGATTCGGTCTTCACATTTTTTCCTCTCGAGTTTTTGGTTTCCGGAAACATATGAAGTAAACATCTTCATGTGTCGTAATGTCTAGAGTCGTTTCTACAAGTTCCAAAAAAGCAATGCGTGATCGGCATGTTCGTTTTTGAAAGATTACCAGAGAAAAGTAGCACTTTTTACGTTGGGTCTATGCGAGGGCGGGTCTATAATGTCCCACTTCGGCTTTACTTCCACTTTACGATGCGACGTCACGGTCTAAAAATAGCCTGCGTGCGGTACGCCATTCAATTCAATTCAATTTTATTTGTATAGCCCTAAATCACGACAAGGTTGTCTCAAAGGGCTTTGCAGAGGCAATATGATACACAATCAGAAACAGCAAATGAAGCAACAAAGATGAATAGATAAAGTTCAAGTCCTGGGCATCCCCCATCCTTAGACCCTCCATGTTGGCAAGGAAAAACTCCAAAAACTCCATAGTCTTTGGGAGAAAATGAGAAACCTTGGGTAGTACCACAGTCAGGAGAGATCCACTTCCAGGACTGATAGACAGGAAGCACCAGGACTGCTAATGGGAATTAGCAGGTAAAGTTACAGTCCGTAAAGATGCAGTGGAGTAAAGGAACAAGAAGAGGTCCATCTAGCCAGATGAGATGGGGGTAGCAACGAGGACGTCCATCCAGCCATGACGAATAGTTGGGGGTGCTGCTGGCTCCGGTGGCCCAAGCCCTTGCACGTTGGGGCAAGGGCAGCTGGTTGGGGGCCCCCTACTGGTTGGGGGCCTAAGGCGATCGCCTACTTCGCCTAGTAGATCCGCCTATATGGGTATAATGGAGACATGTCATTATTGTTGTTACATCTCAGTGGTGGAACTGGTAGAGCTACTGTGGGAGCTACTCTACTACTCTGGGAAAAACTAAAATCTAATATGTAGTACAAAGAGGAAAAACATAACGATTAGTGTAGCCCAAAGAGGAGGAGTAAGAGTAGCGTTTCATCTTCACAAATCTACTCAAAAGTAAATACTATGGCTTAGTAAAACTACTCTTAGAAGTACATTTTTCTCAAAAAGTTACTCAAGTAAATGAAACAGAGTAAATGTAACGCCTTACTAACCACCTCTGATCAGTAGTGACAACAATCTTCAACCATAATTGGATTCAATTACGATTTAGAGGGCTGTCTGTGCAGATTCACAGTCATCCAGGTCAAGGTAATCCGTAAAGGTTGGATCAAGGTAACTGGACCATCAATTAAGCACTTGTTCTGGCTTGTTGCAAAAGCCACACCCAATTGTTGACCACTCAAAGGGGACAAGCATATGCAGATTTTAAAGGGGGGCCAGGCCCGCCCTGGTGGTCGAAAAGTGTTATTGAATGTAATTGACTTTCTTATATATACAGTATATAAAAGTTGTAAAGCAATAAAACTGCTACAAAATTGAATGAAATTAACACAATTTTTTTTTTATAATGGGTCAAAATGTTTTATCTTTATGGGAGGGCAATTTTATTTTTCAAATGAAGTTTTTGTTTAATTGAAAATATTTTTTATGATTGAAGTTTTTTTGGGGATGGAATGATTCAGACACAAATGTCCCACCCATAAGATGGCCCAAACACAAAAAGGATTGCTTCAATCAACAAAAAATTTTGAATGAAAAATTAGGTGTTCAAATGCAAATTTTTCAATCTCAAATCATTTTTCGCATTCAAAAACTTTTTCTATGATTGAAATTCTTTTCTTTGATTGAAGTGATTTTTCTTTTTGAAAATATATTTCTTATGAAGCAACTTCTTTTTTGATTGAATAAAAAAGACAAAAATGTCCCAGCCAAAATGGGGCCCAAACACAAATCATTACTTCACATTACTTCAATCAAAAAAGTTGTCTCAATAAAAAAATACTTGACATCAAAAAAACAAAACAAAACAAAAAAAAAATCAATCAGTCAAAGAAAAATAGCTTTCAAATGCATTTTTTTTTTTTTTTTAGTTTTTTTGACTTTCAAATTTATTTTTGCATTCAAACTAGGGCTGTCAAACAATTAATTTTTTTAATCGAGTTAATTACAGCTTAAAAATTAATTAATCGTAATTAATCGTAATTAATCGCAATTCAAACTATATATAAAATATGCCATATTTTTCTGTAAATTATTGTTGGAATGGAAAGATAAGACACAAGATGGATATATACATTCAATATAAGGTACATAAGTACTGTATTTGTTTATTATAACAATAAATCAAAAAGATGGCATTAACATGATTAACATTGTGTTTAAGCGATCCATGGATAGAAAGACTTGTAGTTCTTAAAAGATAAATGTTAGTACAAATTAATTAATGTTTTCGTCTAATAAAATTTGTAAAATTTTCAATCAAAAAATAAACTAGTAGCCCGCCATTGTTGATGTCAATAATTACACAATGCTCATGGGTGCTTAAGCCCATAAAATCAGTCGTACACAAGCGCCAGCAGAGGGCGACAAAACTCCAAAAAACACAAGTAACAAGTTGGCATTGCACTGTGCTGTCATTTTAATCTGTTTGAGCGGGGCATAAGCGTTAATTGCGTATTATATTTTTACGTGATTAATTGAAAAAATTAATTACCGGCCGTTAACACGATAATTTTGACAGCCCTAATTCAAACACATTTTATTTTGGATTGAAGCAACATTTTTTTGGTTGAAAATATATATTTTGATTGAAGCAACTTTTTTTTGATTGAATAATAAAGATACAAATCTACCTCCGTATGGCTCCGCCCAGGGGATAAAATTTTTGCCAGGGGTAACTATATTGGCACAGCATTTTATAGCTGACATTGCGTTTTGGTGTCATCAACATGTTGTGCCCCCCTGCACCATAAGTCAAACTCCGCCTATGGGGACACCCCCACAGCAGAATGAGTAGAAAGATTCCCCACCTCAAAATTTAGAAATGAAGAAGTATTTGGGATTAAAATTGAAACATGACCAATACAATCTTTATTAGTGCATCTCAGAATTTCTTCCTGTTTACTGGTTTTACTCAAATTACGCCTTGTTTTACTTGTATTTATAAGACTTAAAAATTGTAAGCATAATGCAGACTACAAATAAAAATAGACTCTATCCTTAGTGACGCAAGTTTTTATATACCTTGCAGAATGGCTCCCTGGCTGGCAATAGAATTTCTAAGCAGCTTTCTCTTGCTTCTCTGCGTGAAAACACATAATGTGATTCCTAATGTTTGTTCCCCAAGTCGTGTAGTTCAAGGTCATGTAACTTCTGTTAGTTAAAATTGAATTATTGAAATCAGACCGATTATCTGCGCCGATATTTAGAAATGTGACGTATTTTGGTATGGGCCTTTTTTAATCCGACTGGCCGATATGAAAAAAAAAAACTTAAAACTGGGTTGTTTTGGCTCAGATGAAGCTACCCCTCTCTCTCCTGCACTAGTATTCACTCCGTCCTCTGATTGGTTAAATGGTAAATGGAGTTACACTTGAATTACGCCTTACCACCTTTTTAGGGCCCTCAAAGCTCTTCACACTATAGCCTCATTTACCTACTGCTGATGCAGCACCAAGAACAATACTTGACGGGGTCATCAAGGCGGAGAATGGAACCCACAACCTCTGGGTTGGGGAACAACTCCCACTGAACCACACCACCCCCTATTATTAGCTATTATTTTCTTTTTGTGTGATTCAATAAACATGCTTTAGGCATTTCAATGAAGTTCAGCGTTTGCATTATTCATTTTTTTAAAGCCCAAGAGTTAGCTTCTGTAGCTGGGGCTCGGACTGCCAAGGCCCCAACTTTTGGCTGCCGCCCAACTTTCTACGCACCCAACCCCTTTGGCCCCTCCCACAGGTGGTGAGCCCATGGGAAGGGGGACCCACGTTTCCTTTTCAGGCTGTACCTGGCCGAGCCCCATGGGAACAGGCCCAGCCACCAGACGCTTGCCTTCGAGCCCCACCTCCAGCTCTGGCTCCAGAGGGGGCGCCCGGTAACCCCCGTCCAGGCAAGGGAAAACTGACTCCATTTGTGTTTATCATCACAAGGGGTCTTTGGAGTCATGCTATGTCTGGTCCCTCACCTAGGACCTGTTTGCCATGGGTGACCCTGCCAGGGGCATAAAGCCCCAGACAACATATAGTGGGGCAAATAAGTATTTAGTCAACCGCTAATTGTGCAAGTTCTCCCACTTGAAAATATTAGAGAGGCCTGTAATTGTCAACATGGGTAAACCTCAACCGTGAGAGACAGAATGTGAAAAAAAAAAAAAAAAAAAAAAACAGAAAATCAATCATGTTTGATTTTTAAAGCATGTATTTGCAAATCATGGTGGAAAATAAGTATTTGATCAATACCAAAAGTTCACCTCAATACTTTGTTATGTACCCTTTGTTGGCAATAACGGAGGCCAAACGTTTTCTGTAACTCTTCACAAGCTTTTCACACACTGTTGCCGGTATTTTGGCCCATTCCTCCATGCAGATCTCTAGAGCAGTGATGTTTTGGGGCTGTTGTCATGCAACACGGACTTTCAAGTCCCTCCACAGATCTTCTATGGGGTTGAGATATGGAGACTGGCTAGGCCACTCCAAGACCTTGAAATGCTTCTACGAAGCCACTCCTTTGTTACCCTGCTGTGTGTTTGGGATCATTGTCATGCTGAAAGACCCAGCCACATCTCATCTTCAATGCCCTTGCTGATGGAAGGAGATTTTCACTCAAAATCTCTCGATACATGGCCCCATTGATTCTTACACAGATCAGTCGTCCTGGTCCCTTTGCAGAAATACAGCCCCAAAGCATGATGTTTCCACCGTCATGCTTCACAGTGGGCATGGTGTTCTTCAGATGCAATTCAGTATTCTTTCTCCTCCAAATACGACAACCTGTGTTTCTACCAAAAAGTTCTATTTTAGTTTCATCTGACCATAACACATTCTCCCAGTCCTCTTCTGGATCATCCAAATGCTCTCTAGCGAACCGCAGACGGGCCTGGACATGTACTGGCTTCAGCAGGGGGACACGTCTGGCAGTGCAGTGCATTGTGTTACTGATAGTACCCTTTGTTACTGTGGTCCCAGCTCTCTGTAGGTCATTCACTCGGTCCCCCCAATGTGGTTCTGGGATTTTTGCTGACCGTTCTTGTTATCATTTTGACGCCACGGGGTGAGATCTTGCATGGAGCCCCAGATCGAGGGAGATTCTCAGTGGTCTTGTATGTCTTCCATTTTCTAATAATTGCTCCCACAGTTGATTTCTTTACACCAAGCTTTTTACCTATTGCAGATTCAGTCTTCCTAGCCTGGTGCAGGTCTACAATTTTGTCTCTGGTGTCTTTCGACAGCTCTTTGGTCTTGGCCATAGTGGAATTTGGAGTGTGACTGACTGAGGTTGTGGACAGGTGTCTTTTATACTGATAATGAGTTATAACAGGTGCTATTAATACAGGTAACGAGTGGAGCCTCGTTAGACTTTGTTAGAAGAAGTAGACCTCTTTGACAGCCAGAAATCTTGCCTGTTTGTAGGTGACCAAATACTTAATTTCCACTCTAATTTGGAAATAAATTCTTTAAAAATCAAACAATGTGATTTTCTGTTTTTTCTCTCCACATTCTGTCTCTCTTGGTTGAGGTTTACCCATGTTGACAATTACAGGCCTCTCTAATCTTTTCAAGTAGGAGAACTTGCACAGTTGGTGGTTGATTAAATACTTATTTGCACCACAGTATAAGACGGCCCCCACTTTTTCAGTCTTATTTGAATGCAAAAAACACCGTCTTATATTCGGGCCAATACGTTTGAATCCTCGAACAAATAACCCCTGAGGCAATCCTTCCTGTTTGTATGCAGTGCGGCTTTCGTACTTTTTCAACCTAAATCCGGCGTTAGATCGCGCCATGTGACCGACTAATAATAAATGAAGCGGAGTGTTGGATGGACTCCTTCGGTAAGGCGTGACGCAGTGAATGGGGAATATGTCATGTCAATACATTATGAAGTCTATGATCAACCAAAATTGAAAAGTTACCTAGGGTCACGTTGCCAGCGTAGGAACGGAACTCGTTCGTAACCTGGGGACTACCTGCATTTAGTTTATAAAGGCTTTAAATACCTTCTCTTCTTCTTTACTTATTTTAATAATTGTGGGAATATTAAGTAAGTACCTTGCAAATATCAACATGACAAATTGAAAAAATAATTTTGTGAATAGGTTTTAAGGCTCTTCAGTGAAATATTTCCGTGATGAGCTATTCGGGGTCAAGGCTGTTGAATGGCTGCTTGCTGGCACTTTTTCCATTTGGGTTTATTTCCCAACAGCGGGCTTGTGGTAGTGTAAAAATTAAGGCTGTCAAAATTATCGCGTTAACGGGTGTTAATTATTTTTTTCAATTAATCACGTTAAAATATTTGACGCAATTAACGTAGACGCCCTGCTCATACAGATTAAAATGACAGCAGTGTAATGTCCGCTTGTTACTTGTTTTTTGGTATTTGGCACCCTCTGCTTGCGCTTGGGTCCAAATTATTTTATGGGTTTAAGCTAGGGCTGTCAAAATTATCGTATTAACGGGCGCAAATTATTTTTTTTCTTAATCACGTTAAAATATTTGACGCAATTAACGCACATGCCCCGCTCAAACAGATTAAAATGACAACAGTGTAATGGCCGCTTGTTACTTGTTGTTTGGTGTTTGGCGCCCTCTGCTGGCGCTTGGGTCCAAATGATTATATGGGTTTAAGCACAATGAGTGAGCATGGTGTAATTATTGACATCAACAATGGCGAGCTACTAGTTTATTTTTTGATTGAAAATTTTACAAATTTCAATAAAACGAAAACATTAACAGGGGTTTTAGTATAAAATTTCTATAACTTGTACTAAGATGTATTTTTAAGAACTACAAGTCTTTCTATCCATGGATCGCTTTAAGAGAATGTTAATACTATTAATGCCATCCTGTTGATTTATTGTTATAATAAACAAATACAGTACTTATGTACCGTATGTTGAATGTATATATCTGTCTTGTGTCTTATCTTTCCATTCCAACAATAATTTACAGAAAAATACGGCATATTTTATAGATGGTTTGAATTGCGATTAATTGCGATCAATTACGATTAATTAATTTTTAAGCTGTAATTAACCTGACTAAACAATTTAATCATTTGACAGCCCTAGTTTAAGCACAATGAGTGAGCATGGTGTAATTATTGACATCAACAATGGCGAGCTACTAGTTTATTTTTTGATTGAAAATTTCACAAATTTCAATAAAACGAAAACATTAAGAGGGGTTTTAATATAAAATTTCTATAACTTGTACTAACATTTATCTTTTAAGAACTACAAGTCTTTCTATCCATGGATCGCTTTAAGAGAATATTCATAATGTTAAGGCCATCTTGTTGATTTATTGTTACAGTAAACAAATACAGTATTTTTGTACCGTATGTTGAATGTATATAGCTGTCTTGTGTCTTATCTTTCCATTCTAACAATAATTTACAGAAAAATATGGCATATTTTATAGATGGTTTGAATTGGGATTAATTACGATTAATTTTTAAGCTGTAATTAACTCGATTAAAAATTGTAATCGTTTGACAGCCCTAGTTTAAGCACAATGAGTGAGCATGGTTAATTATTGACATCAGCAATGGCGAGCTACTCGTTTATTTTTTGATTGAAAAGTTTACAAATTTCAATAAAACAAAAACAGTAAGAGGGGTTTTAATATAAAATTTCTATAACTTGCACTAACATTTATCTTTTAAGAACTACAAGTCTTTCTATCCATGGATCGCTTTAAGAGAATATTCATAATGTTAAGGCCATCTTGTTGATTTATTGTTACAGTAAACAAATACAGTATTTTTGTACCGTATGTTGAATGTATATAGCTGTCTTGTGTCTTATCTTTCCATTCTAACAATAATATACAGAAAAATATGGCATATTTTATAGATGGTTTGAATTGGGATTAATTACGATTAATTTTTAAGCAGTAATTAACTCGATTAAAAATTGTAATTGTTTGACAGCCTTAGTTTAAGCACAATGAGTGAGCATGGTGTAATTATTGACATCAACAATGGCGAGCTATTAGTTTATTTTTTGATTGAAAATTTTACAAATTTCAATAAAGCGAAAACATTAAGAGGGGTTTTAATATAAAATTTCTATAACTTGTACTAACATTTATCTTTTAAGAACTACAAGTCTTTCTATCCATAGATCGCTTTAAGAGAATATTAATAATGTTAATGCCATCTTGTTGATGTATTTTTATAATAAACAAATACAGTTCTTTTGTACCGTATGTTGAATGTATATAGCTGTCTTGTGTCTTATCTTTCCATTCTAACAATAATTTGCAGAAAAATATGGCATATTTTATAGATGGTTTGAATTGCGATTAATTACGATTAATTAATTTTTAAGCTGTAATTAACTCGATTAAAAATTTTAATCGTTTGACAGCCCTAGTAAAAATTGACGAGTCTTACTGGCTTTGAAAAAGGAGTACCCTCATGTTTGAGGGTTAGCGAATTGGCAGTAGCGAGCTACTTTCTATTTTCAGAGCTTTTATCTTCAATCTCCTTTATAAATATATATAAAATATACATATTTGAAAAATTCAGCAGTCTTCTAAGAAAATTGCACTGTGAGAAATATGAACAGGAAACAGTTTTAATGGATGTTTTCTTTTAACAGCTGGAGTTTTCATACTATTGTCATTATCCGCACGATCAATCTTTAACAGCTTCTCTATCCGGCAAAACACACTCACGTGTTTTTTTTTGGTTTTTTTTGTTTGCTTTCGAGATGCTGTTCCATGTTGCATCAGAGCAACGGTGAGCCGCCACTGTGTGTTCTCGTCATATTTTATTCATCATAGCAGGGGCTGCGGCATCGAGACTTGCTCCTTCCTGCCAGCTCAAAGTAGGCAGCTGTCAGAGAGCCCAAATCCCCAGATGCTTTGCCCATTTTACCTCGACATCATACAAAGGCACATTTCGTTGCATGCAACCCTGACACCGAGCGCTTTCCATCATTGCAGAAGTGACCCTTTCTCAATTTCCCTTCGCGCTTTAGCTCCGTGTGGTAACACCTTATGCTTTGAGGTTAGATTTGTCATACTACATGGATTCTAGATAGAATCTACATACGGTGGAATGATTGAAGAAAAAAAAACATAAGGGGTAATTTCAGTATTGGACAATATTTTACAATCCACCCATCAAATTTTCAAATTATCCACATACATAATACTAAAACATGCAGTTTCTGAGTAAATTTATTTGTGTTCAAACCAAATCTAAAGAAAAACATATGAATGAAAATTTAGTTTTAGGAATACCATACTGTCTGGAGTTTGGAGTATCCCCTAAAATGTAATTTTGATTGATGATTTGAAGCTAAAAATGACAGACATTTCGAAAAATAAATACGATTACTTACCTTCTTTTTATGGCTAGATTGAAACAAAAGTGGTTGCGCGATGTCTGTAAACAGGGGTTTCCAGAGTAAAACGGACAAATTAAAAATGGTTTGGGGACATAATGCCCCATGAATCTGCTATGGCAGCATATAGACAAATTGTTATTAAATTGCTATATGCTGCCATAGCAGATTCATGGAACATTAAGCCCCCGAACTATTTTTAATTTGTCCGTTTTACCCTGAAAACCCCCGTTTACAGACGTCGCACAACCGCTTTTGTTTCAACCCAGCCATAAAACGAAGGTAATTAATTAATATTTATTATTCCAAATGTCTGTCGTTTTTAGCTTAGAATCATTCATTGATGTCTCATATTTCGTTTGAATAAGAAAACACTTTAAAATATGTGAGTGAATAATTTTTTAAACTTTTAAACAAATTATGTCACAATGAAAAAAAATGGCGTCTGTAAAAAAGTCACGGAAATCTACATTACTATCGCTTAATTGTTTTTTTTTGTTACTGTGGCATTTTCTCCGATATGTTGGATGAGAAATAATTGATCCAAACAAAAAAAAGTTGGGGGGAAAAAAAACGTTTAAAAGGGTAAATATATGAAAAAGAACATCTCGACCACTCCTTGATGACTGCGATTTCTGGATCGCGACCCTTGTTATATTACCATGTTTCACCCATAACATCCCCCCAAAATACAGCTGTGGCTATTCAGAGCTGTGTCTTCACACTCAGTGAAACATGCTACAGGGAGATTTTGGATCAAAACAAAGTAAATATCTCGTTAAAGTCATGGCGTCTATATATAATATGTGTGTATGTAACCGGTGTGTCGCGCCGCCCCACGTTCCGCTCCCACCAGGCCGGGACGCAAACCCGCGCGCCACGACGCTTCCTCTCAGCAGGCAAGGACGGTAACCACTGCGCCAATAAAGCTCGAGCCAACAGCGCAGCCATTAGCGTCCTTACATGAAGGAATCGGCAGGGAGGTTTCCACGCTCCACAACGGACCTGCGTGTACCCATTAATCGCAATTCAAACCATCTCTAAAATATGCCATATTTTTCTGTAAATTATTGTTGGAATGGAAAGATAAGACGGATATATACATTCAACACACTGTACATAAGCACTGTGTTTGTTTATTATAACAATAAATCCACAAGACGGCATTAACATTAACATTCTTTCTGTGAAAGGGATCCATGGATAGAAAGACTTTTAATTTATAAAAGATAAACGTGAGTACAAGTTATAGTAATTTTGATAGTTTGTATATTGTGACTAAATATTGCTATCTAGTGTATTTTTTTTAGCTAAACTTAATGTTTGAATAGCGTATTATTTTGCATAGCTATTTTGATTGGGAATGCCAGATCTCTTTGCATTGAGCGCTTTTCTTTTTGTGAACATTATTTTATTTTTGAGAGATAGGAATATTATTTTTGTTGTGCTTTCACTAAATGATACTGTAGCGATTTGAATATTCTTAACTGCCCAAATGCATGATGGGAATTTGAGCACCATGAGTCACAGTGGTTGCTGCAAAGGATATATCTTCTCTGCATTGAAGAATATACATGGTGTTAAGTAAATGATCATCTCTCATTGTACTTACCCATATTGCTTGCCATAATATCGATAGCAATTGTGGAAGAGATGCTGTTTCGTAACTAACTGAATAACGTGACTCCAATATATGTCTGCGGTACTAATGCATCATGTTAAGAAATTGGTAGAGCTATGGACCCCATTGGACCGTTGAATCATAATAGTTCAATATCGTCAGATGGCGCAGTTTGTCCGATTACCTCCTGAGGAAGACGGCGGTGTACATATCAACACCGAGAGGCATTAGAAGGCTGTTTGTGAATACTTTTGTTAACAAAACAAAAGCATGTGGGGAAAACAGCACTCTGGCCTGCACTAACTGCGCACTTGCTCTACTCTCTCGCTCCCTCTTTCGCTCGACCACTTTCTTCCACACTGCTCAATCTGAAAATGCCGGTCACATTGAAAATAACAGCGGGCTCCTTGGTGGGTGCCGGTAACACCTGCGTCCATTCCACTTGCTTGTCTCTTCCCTGAGCTCTCAATATACTTCAAACGGCGCAATTGTAGTCTGTTCGCGGCAATGCTTGAATGGGTCGTTCCGCGCATGCGTTAATTGCGTTAAATATTTTAACGTGATTAATTTAAAAAATTAATTACCGCATATATACATATATATATATATATATATATATATATATATATAATTATGTATGTAGAATGATATGTTAAATATTGCTATTGATCCTGAAAATATAGGTGATTATCTCTGTATTTGGTGATTTTTTTTTGCATCTAGCGTAAAATCCATTTCAAGTTTTGTTATACTGCATTTTGTTACTAAATGACTTTTTTATGCTGCCGCTCATGGACACTCATACAGTGGGGAAAAGATTTAGAGAGGCCTGTAATTGTCAACATGGGTAAACCTCAACCATGAGAGACAGAATGTGGAAAAAAAAACAAAAAATCACATTGTTTGATCTTTAAAGAATTTATTTCCAAATTGGAGTGGAAAATAAGTATTTGGTCACCTACAAACAAGCAAGATTTCTGGCTGTCAAAGAGGTCTAACTTCTTCTAACGAGGTCTAACGAGCCTCCATTCGTTACCTGTATTAATGGCACCTGTTTTAACTCATTATCGGTATAAAAGACACCTGTCCACAATCTCAATCAGTCACACTCCAAACTCCACTATGGCCAAGACCAAAGAGCTGTCGAAGGACACCAGAGACAAAATTGTAGACCTGCACCAGGCTGGGGAGACTGAATCTGCAATAGGTAAAACGCTTGGTGTAAAGAAATCAACTGTGGGAGCAATTATTAAAAAATGGAAGACATACAAGACCACTGATAATCTCCCTCGATCTGGGGCTCCATGCAAGATCTCACCCCGTGTCGTCAAAATGATAACAAGAACGGTGAGCAAAAATCCCAGAACCACACGGGGGGACCTAGTGAATGACCTACAGAGAGCTGGAACCACAGTAACAAAGAGTACTATCAGTAACACAATGCGCCACCAGGGACTCAAATCCTTCACTGCCAGACGTGTCCCCCTGCTGAAGCCAGTACATGTCCAGGCCCGTCTGCAGTTCGCTAGAGAGCATTTGGATGATCCAGAAGAAGACTGGGAGAATATGTTATGGTCAGATGTAACCAAAATAGAACTTTTTGGTAGAAACACAGGTTCTCGTGTTTGGAGGAGAAAGAATACTGACTTGCATCCGAAGAGCACCATACCCACTGTGAAGCATTGGGGTGGAAACATCATGCTTTGGGGCTGTTTTTCTGAAAAGGGAACAGTACGACTGATCTGTGTAAAGGAAATAATGAATGGGGCCATGAGGATGTAAGGAGATTTTGAGTGAAAATCTCCTTACATCCTCAAGGGCATTGAATATGAGACGTGGCTGGGTCTTTCAGCATGACAATGATCCCAAACACACAGCCAGGGCAACAAAGGAGTGGCTTTTTAAGAAACATTTCAAGGTCAAGGTTTAAGGTCTCCATATCTCAACCCCATAGAAAATCAGTGGAGGGAGTTGGAAGTCCGTGTTGCCCAACGACAGCCCCAAAACATCACTTCTCTAGAGGAGGTCTGCATGGAGGAATGGGCCAAAATACCAGCAACAGTGTGTGAAAAGCTTGCGAAGAGTTACAGAAAACGTTTGGCGTTTAGACGTTTAGAGGAGATCTGCATGGAGGAATGGGCCAAAATACCAGCAACAGTGTGTGAAAAGCTTGCGAAGAGTTACAGAAAACGTTTGGCGTACGTTATTGCCAACAAAGGGTACATAACAAAGTATTGAAATGAACTTTTGGTATTGACCAAATACTTATTTCCACCATGATTTGCAAATAAATTCTTTAAAAATCAAACAATGTGATTTTCTGTTGTTTTTTTTCACATTGTTTCTCATGGTTGAGGTTTACCCATGTTGACAATTACAGGCCTCTCTAATATTTTCATGTGGGAGAACTTGCACAATTAGTGGTTGACTAAATACTAATTTGCCCCACTGTATATGCCTAAGTGGCATATACAGTCAATATGCCTGTTATGGTTTTAGATCGCTAGCGGCTTTGGTTTTTAAAATATTGTATATAAGAATTTTGAGCTTTTGAAAATTGGCTTCCTACGGAGCAGCCCCGCGCCATGTTTCCCGTCAACTGATAGTGAAGTCTATGAAACAGTTCAACAGCTATCAGCTCCTATATAGAAAAAGTTAACATTCGTAACACTTGCTTCTCTCTTATCTGCAACCCTGTTACTGTGATTGTGCCAAACATTCTAAAAGCAAATAAATCATGTCATAAACATTTTAGTATTGCGCTGTAAGTTAAGCTAATCGAGCATTTGATATCAAACAAGCAAACACTTGTTTTTCAAGAATTTTGAAGTCCTCGAATTCTGGAATGACCCATAATAAACATTTCTAGTTCCTCTCATTTTGTCATTTCTTATTGCAATGATGGGTTCTAATGTGAATGACAGCAGCAACTTTGGAACAACAAGTACATCATCAGATGACTAAAAATAGGATGAACATGCAACGGGGGCCTCTAATGATGATCATTTTTAATTGGAAAAGATATGTTGACAACTGGCCTCTGGTGCTGCTCGACCTTCACAAGCAGATTTGCGTGAGGCTGATGAGGCCGCATGCTTCAGTACGCATTTTGCGCGGCATGTGAACTGCGATGTGTATACACACACATGCGCGTACACACACTCACGTTCTTCAAACAAATGCATCCAGACCGTTGCACCGTACCCTGCGCCGTCGCACACAGTGAGCATCCCAACACTGGCTTGTGCATCGCGCCGAGTGACAGATGAGCTGGCAGCTCTCATGCCGTGCTGTTGTTCTGCTTATTAAAATGAAATAATATCATTGTATTTTGTAGTCAGATGGTATTCTGTATCATACAGCTAAACTTCTGTTCTATGTCTTTTAGGCTTGTATGTTAATGCAAATGTCAGAAATCATCAGTTTGCAAAAAGTATTTTTTTCATAATAATAATGTCCTAAAATTTATTCGTAGACTTCATAATATATTGACATGACACGTGGCGCTGGGCCGATCTGTAGGGGGCTTATTTTCAAAAACTTCAAGTTCAAATATTTTCAAAACCAAAGCTGCTACCGACCTAAAACCAAAACAGGCACCTACATTTGCCATATATGAGACTCCATGAGCAGCAGCATCAAAAAATTGAAAGTCGTTCCCTTATAAAATCTCGATAATTATTTTTTTTATATAGGTATAACACAACTTAAAATGGCTATAAAATTCTCAGATTTTACACTAGAGACACAAAAATCACCAAATGCAGAGGTAATCACGTATATATTCAGGATCAATAGCAATATTTAACATATCATTTTTCAAGTTTTTGCCCAAAATAGCAACTTAAATTTTTTTCAACAGCTAATAAATCACTCAATTTTCACATCATAAATTTAATACTTGAGGAAAACATTCAGAATCAATTATGATCATTTATAAATAAATTATTGATAAATTCTATATGCAATCACAACTTATTATAGAATAGAATAGCCCGTTATTCTCATTATACAGTTGTATAGTTAGTTATATAGTTTTATTGAATGAGGCTTGTGGCCGCCTTACGTAAACAGAGCTTTTCTGGCGAAAATTATTGTGAAAAAATGCTTAAATCCCTGAAGTCTTCATAGATATGGACGAAAAACAATCTTGAATCTTGGTTAAAAACCAAAAAAAAAAAAACACACACAAAAAAAAAACGTGCATTTAGTGTTTACTTTACGTAAATATGTCGAAGTACAATGCTTCTCTGTTAGCGACTGAGGCTAGCGGCCGCCTGATGTAAACAGAGCTTTTCTGGTGAAAATCCTTGTAAATAAATGCTTAAATCCCCGAATTCTTCATAGAAACGGACGTAAAACAGTCTCGATTCTTGGTTAAAAGCAAAGAAACTGTGCAGTTAGCATTTATTTTACGTAAATATGTCGAAGGACAATGCTACTCTGTTAGCGACTGAGGCTAGCGGCCGCCTGATGTAAACAGAGCTTTTCTGGTGAAAATCCTTGTGAATAAATGCTTAAATCCCCAAATTCTCTGCATAGATACGGACGTAAAACAGTCTCGATTCTTGGTTAAAAGCAAAGAAACTGTGCAGTGAGCGTTTATTTTACGTAAATATGTCCAAGTACAATGCTACACTGTTAGCGAATGAGGCAAGCGGCGGCCTGATACAAACAGAGCTTTTCAGGCAAAAATTCTTTTGAATAAATGCTTAAATCCCCGAATTCGTCATAGATATGGACGTAAAACAGTCTCGATTATTGGTCAAAAGCAAAGAAACCGTGCAGTTAACGTTTATTTTACGTAAATATGTCGAAGTACAATGCTACTCTGTTAGCGACTGAGGCTAGCGGCCGCCTGACGTAAACAGAGCTTTTCTGGTGAAAATTCTTGTGAATAAATGCTTAAATCCTAGATTTCTTCATAGATACGGACGTAAAACAGTCTCAATTCTTGGTTAAAAGCAAAGAAACCATGCAGTTCGTATTTATTTTACGGAAATATGTTGAAGTACAATGCTACTCTGTTAGCGAATGAGGCTATCGGCGGTCTGATACAAACAGAGCTTTTCTGGCGAAAATTCTTTTGAATAAATGCTTAAATCCCCAAATTCTTTATAGATATGGACATAAAACAGTCTTGATTTTTGGTTAAAAGCAAAAAACGTGCATTTAGTGTTTATTTTACGTAAATATGTCAAAGTACAATGCTACTCTGTTAGCAACTGAGGCTAGCGGCCGCCTGACGTAAACCGAGCTTTTCTGGCAAAAATTCTTGTGAATAAATGCTTAAATCCCCGAAGTCTTCATAGATATGGACGTAAAACAGTCTCGATTCTTGGTTAAAAGCAAAGAAACCGTGCAGTTAGCATTTATTTTACGTAATTAGGGCGAACTATGGAGCCAATGCAGTAGCGGCTAATTTCCCACTGATTTTTTTCACAACGTTTAAAAATGCATGCATGGTACGAAAAATATAATAATTACCTTGAATCCTCGAACAAATCACTTCTGAGACAATCCTTCTTGTTTGTATGCGGTACAGCTTTCGTACTTCTTCAAAAATCCAAGCTCAAATCCGGCTTGTACATGAGCGTGTGCTGTCTTGAATGACCATTACTAAATGAAGCTCAAAGAATGACGAAGTCTCAGGTCAATAGAGTTTTGAAGTCTATGGTTTATAATATTTTTAGGTATTTGATTTAAAATGTTGTCAAAAGAGAAAAAACTTATTAATAATTACGTGTTTGTCTTTGTTAGAGGCGGATTATTTTCCAACGTAGTAGTGTTGGGGATGTGTGCTCACTTTTATCAATTATTTCCCTGCCATATATAGCAATAGACATCAAATCCATATGAACTACGACAGCTGGCAAGGAGCATTCAGTCGCTGCCAGTTCAAATGGATTAAACATCTATCACCATCAATGACAGATAATGAGTTAACTGTTAGATTTATTTAAGCACCATATGCAGAGGCGGGTGGAGTAGCCAAAAATTTTACTCAAGTAAGAGTAGCGTTACTTCTAAATATTTTTACTCAAGTGAAAATAAAAGTAGTCACCCAAATATTTACTCAAGTACAAGTTAAAAAGTATTCGCTAAGAAGAATACTCATGTTATTGGTAACATTGTGAGTAAATAGTTACAGTGTCTGATTTTTAAAAAAATTTATTTTATTTTTTTTTCTCAGCACTTCATCTATATGAACTGTTATTATTATACTATACTATAACCTATTACACGACCATATTAGGCCAAAAAGATGACCAAAAAAAAAAAAAAATCGAATTCAGTCCAGAACAACACGATGAAACATCACCCATCCAAAGAGCATGAGTGCCCTCTAGTGGAGAAAAAAAATGTTACATCCGATCGGCATAATGGAGTCATGTGGTTATTGTTGCAATGCCTCTTTGGTGAAACAGACAGCCACTGTCGGCACATCTGGCAAAAATAAAGTCAATATGTAGAATAAAGAGGAAAAATGGAACAACTCTATGTAGCCCAAAGTAAGAGTAAGTAAGAGTTGTAGTTCTTCTTCGGAAATCTACTCAAGTAAAAGTGTTGCGTTGTAAAATTACCGTATCGGCCCGAATATAATAGGTGTTTTTTGCATTGAAGTAAGACTGAAAACGAGGGGGTCGTCTTATATTTGCGGTCTAGACATTATACCCATTCATGACGCTCGATGGCGCCAGATATCATTGAAGCGATGTTCTGTCATGACAGATCTCAGCTACTCTCAAGTTTAACCAGTTTGCATTCTTTTATTGCAATGTTTTTCCTTATTCAGATTTGTTTCAAGACCAGTTACAGTTAGACTTCACTTTGATGGTTAATGCAGTTATTGTAATTTTGTTGTTATATCACAATAGATTGGTTTATTTACATTTCAAAAACCAGAAGCCGTTCATTTACGGATGTGATTGCACTTTAGTTTACATATTTAAATGTTCAGATATTAAAATTTGAATGAGGCAAAATAACATGCTTTTCTCTCAAATATATTGTTAAAATCATTTGTTTCGGATGTACTGTAATTATTTTCTGTATAAGAATTAGTTTGGTGTTCAAAAAGTCATTTTTTCAAACTTGAGTCTTGAAAAAGAGGGGTCGTCTTATAATCAGGGCCGTCTTATATTCGGGCCAATACGGTACTCTAAGAACATTTTGCGTTACTACCCACGTCTCACCACATGTTTGTGCTGTGTTGTGATTTATCACACCCCTGGTTTCCAAATCATTGTTTTAAGAAATATCAGCACTACAGAGTTGAGCACAGGATGTCCTTATAATTTATGATTAACTCATTAGCTGCTGTTAACGGCGCTAAACATACAGGACTGACAATGGGAAAACCCATTGGCAGTGTATCAAATACTTGTTCTCCCCACTGTGTGTATATATATATATATATATATATATATATATATATATATATATATATATATATATATATATATATATTAGGGCTGTCAAAATTAGCGCGATAACGGGCGGTAATTAATTTTTTAAATTAATGACGTTAAAATATTTGACGCAATTAACGCACATGCCCCCTCAAACAGATTAAAATGACAACACAGTGCAACGCCAACTTGTTACTTGTGTTTTTTTGGAGTTTTACTGCCCTCTGCTGGCGCTTGGGTGCAACTGATTTTATGGGCTTAAGCACCCATGGGCATTGTGTAATTACTGACATCAACAATGGCAGACTACTGGTTTATTTTTTGATTGAAAATTTTACAAATTTTATTAAAACGAAAACATTAAGAGGGGTTTTAATATAAAATTTCTATAACTTGTACTAACATTTATCTTTTAAGAACTGCAAGTCTTTCTATCCATGGATCGCTTTAACAGAATGTTAATAATGTTAATGCCATCTTGTTGATTTATTGTTATAATAAACAAATACAGTACTTATGTACCGTATGTTGAATGTATGTATCCGTCTTGTGTCTTATCTTTCCATTCCAACAATAATTTACAGAAAAATATGGCATCTTTTATAGATGGTTTGAATCACGATTAATTACGATTAATTAATTTTTAAGCTGTAATTAACTCGATAAAAAATTGTAATCGTTTGACAGCCCTATATATATATATATATATATATATATATATATATATATATATATATATATATATATATATATATAAATGGGAAAGGCAATTACATGCAATTACACTTTTCGGCCACCAGGGTGGGCCCCCCCCTTAAAATCCGCTTATGGCGCTAAATGTCCCGAGTCATTTTGACTGCGGAACTGGCAGTGATCATTCTATCACTGCCAGCTCCACAATCACATTGGATTAGACGTCTATCACAATCAGGAGGTGACGACACACAATTTAGGAACAAAAGAAAGCAATAATAACCTAAAATACAATATATACATTCATTGAAGAAAGATAAGAAAAAATGCTGCCTCGACCTTCAAAATCATACCCTTTATATTTGCCGAACAATCAGTGGATAAACCTAGTCGGCACCCACAATTGGACAAAACAATGGGAGAAAAAGTCCTTGAACGCAAGCAGTACTGTGGATAAACACACAGTTACGAGAACAAAGAATGATTATGTGCAACGATGTGAAATGAACAGATATGTGTTCAAGTGAATGAATGGAAATATCTACAGTTCGGTACGTCACTACCCGGTGACTACCTGTAATTCTGAAAAAAGACTATGCTGGCTGAAGGAAGGAAATGAATTATATATTGCTTAACACACTTAGCCTCTAAAATAAGCAAGGCTAATCTCGAACTAGGCTGAGATTTGTTAAATGTTTCACTCGCTGTAATCTGCAAATATTACCAAATCAAACAACAAGATGCACCTCAGGCAAATGCATTTATGCGAGTGTTAAAAGTGTTTAAAATTTGATTATTCTGTTTTCAGGCTTTCTTCGACACCTCTCTCACGCTCTGCTTTTTAGAATATTGCAAACATGGAACATGAACAAAGAGTAATAGACGGTAGCAGCCATAAGCGGATTTTAAGCGGGGGCCAGGGGGGCCAGGCCCCCCGAAAAGTGTCATTGCATGTAATTGACTTTTCCTATATATATATATATATATATATATATATATATATTAGGGCTGTCAAAATTATTGCATTCACGGGCAGTAATTAATTTTTTAAATTAATCAGGTTAAAATATTTGACGCAATTAACGCACATGCCCCGCTCAAACAGATTAAAATGGCAGCACAGTGCAATGCCAACTTGTTACGTGTGTTTTTTGGAGTTTTGTCGCCCTCTGCTAGCGCTAGGGTGCGACTGATTTTATGGGTTTAAGCACCCATGAGCATTGTGTAATTAATGACATCAACAATGACGTGCTACTAGTCTATTTTTTGATTGAAAATTTTACAAATTTTATTAAAACGAAAACATTAAGAGGGGTTTTAATATAAAATTTCTATAACTTGTATTCACATTTATCTTTTAAGAACTACAAGTTCTTCTATCCATGGATCGCTTTAACAGAATGTTATTACAGTAATATTAATGCCATCTTGTTGATTTATTGTTATAATAAACAAATACAGTACTTATGTACCGTATGTTGAATGTATATATCCATCATGTGTCTTATCTTTCCATTCCAACAATAATTTACAGAAAAATATTGCATATTTTATAGATGGTTTGAATTGCGATTAAATACGATTAATCACGATTAATTAATTTTTAAGCTGTAATTAACACGATTAAAAATTGTAATCGTTTGACTAATTTGATTAATTAATTTTTAAGCTGTAATTAACACGATTAAAAATTTTAATCGTTTGACCAATATATATATATATATATATAAAATGTTTTAAAGCAAAAAAACTGCAACAAAAATGAATGAATTTTTAATGGGTCGAAATTATTTTTTCAAACACCTTAGACAGTCTTGAACTTGAACTTTGCATATAATTTAATATATATATATAATAAGGGTGTAACGGTACATGTATTTGTATTGAACCGTTTCAGTACGTGGTGCTCGGTTCGGAACGGAGGCGTACCCGAACGAGTACCGACATAATGTAACCCTTACTTTTCGAGGCTGTGGGTCGATCGGGTTACAGTTTCTTTGTATAGATTATATTTACTCCGTCTTCTCTACTATAATGACGTCCGACACGGTAGGACAGTATAACCCAGAAACGTCAACGGCGCGACAACGTGGCCGCCGTGAGAACGCAGTGAAACGTGGGCGTTAAAGTCAATCAGCCAATGCATACCAGTCGCAGTGCGGCCGCATGTTATACGCATCCCAGAAGCGGCTCAACACGACACACGTGAAAAGAACAGCAGAGTTTATTATTTGACGCGAGACGCGACCCTCCTGCATCAATATTACCACCGGTAGGTAGGATCGGGCAGACCGGAAGTCACACGTGTAAAAACACGGTGGATCCAGTCGATTTTCAAACTAATATGCAATCTTAACCCACTTCTTGAGTCCATCAGATCTCTTGAGTGATGGATCAGAGCACAGTTGACTTGTTTTTGTTGATTTACTGCTGTCTTCTCTTATATAATAATAACCAACACGGCTCCGTGTTCAATACAAAACCCTCCCACCACAACAAAACAAGTAGGAACTAATATTCACATAGGAACTAAAGTTATTCAAGATAAAATAAACAATATAAATGAATAATTGTTAGGTTTTGTGTTGATTCCCTCCTAGTGTGTCCTTGTAATTGCCATTGATTTCACCTGGTGTACCGCTCCTTGTGTATCCTCCAATCTACATCCACCTGTGTCACCCATCTGTTCCTCATTGTCTCGTTACCCTTTGTCTGCGTGTGTATATAAGCTCCCAGTTTCTTTTCAGTCCTTGTTGCGTCCTCATCAATGTCCACGTCCATGGTCTGGTCAACATTATTCCAAGCCCTCATGTTCCGTGTACGTTTTTGAAAAGCAGTCTTTGGTTAGTGATAGTTTTGTTTGCCTCAGTGCTATCTTTTGATTACCACATCCTTTGTTTTGTACTTTGTTTTTAGTTGGCTTTAATTAAAACATTTTTGCACCGTTATCTGCTTCGCCTCAATTTCCCTGCGCTTGGGTCCACCTTGCCCGCCCAAACTCCCTGACAATAGTAATAAAATGAATAATAGCCCATTTAAATAAAATAAATTGAAATGAGCTAAAACACCTGTAATTAAATAATAAGAATAATACACAGATCCTGCTTACACAACTAAATTTGTTCATTTCTGTGTGGCGCTTAACTTGAGAAAATCCACCAATAAAGCTTTTGAAAACCGTTCATAAGAAAAAAGAATGATTCATTGAGGCATTTCATTTGTAAAATACATGTTAAAATATTTGTCATTGGGATTGCTTTTCTCTTTAGCACAGGACGTCTTTTTTCTTCTTGTTTTCAGAAAGAAAGCTGACCAATACGTGGGGTCTGAAAGGCAAATTGTTGTTGGATTATTAACTTTAAATACCCGCTACTTTTTGAGCAGAATTCTAGCTTTGTAAAGGCTAATGTTCCTATTGTTGGAAGCACAAAGGTGTGTAATAAACAACTAGCACATTTATCTTTTGCATTTTGTTTTCTTACTGTACCGAAAATGAACCGAACCGTGACCTCAAAACCGAGGTACGTACTGAACCAAGATTTTTGTGTACCGTTACACCCCTAATATATGAATATTAGAGAAAAAAATATATTTTTTAATGTTTTTTTCCTTTGATTGATTTTTTTTTTTTTTTTTGTTGGATTGAAGCAACTTTTTTGGAGGATGGAATGATTTAGACACAAATGTCCTAATTATAATATGGCCCAAACACAAAAAGGATTGCTTCAATCAAAGAAAACTTTTTCAATGAAAAATTAAGTGTTCAAATACAAATTTTTTGATCTCAAATATTTTTTCGCATTCAAAAACTTTTTTCTATGATTGAAATTTTTCTTTTTTTTTTTTGATTGAAGTGATTTTCTTTTTGAAAATCTAAAAAAAAAATTTGATGGAACTTATTTTTTGATTGAATAATAAAGAGAAAAATGTCCTAGCCAAAATGTGGCCCAAACACAACTCAACATTACTTCAATTAAAAAGTTGCTTCAATCAAAAAATACTTCACTTCAATCAAAAAAATCAATTAAAAAAAAAATTTTTTTTTAATTATAATAATCAAAGAAAAATAGCTTTCACATGCATTTTTTTTTTTAGTTTTTTGAGTTTCAGATTTATTTTTACATTCCCTTTTTTTTTTTTTTTTTTTTTTTTTGTGTATCTTTCTTCAATAAATGTATATAATGTATCTTAGGTTATTATTGCTTTCTTTTGTTCCTAAATTTTGTGTCGTCACCTCCTGATTGTGATGGACGTCTAATGCAAATTGATTGTGGAGCTGGCAGCGATAGAATGATCACTGCCAGTTCCACAGTCAAAATGACTCGGGACATTTAGCGCCATAAGCGGATTTTAAGGGGGGGGCCCACCCTGGTGGTCGAAAAGTGTCATTGCATGTAATTGACTTTCCCATATATATACAAAAGTTGTAAAGCAATAAAACTGCAACAAAAATGAATGAAATGAACAAAAAAAATATTTGTTATAATGGGTTAAAACTTTATTTTTCGAACAGATCATGTGACTAGCACCATAGAGAGTCATTTGCTTTGCATATAATTAAAAACATATATATATATATATATATATATATATATATATATATATATATATATATATATATATATATATATATATATATATATTAGGGGAGGGCAATTTTATTTATCAAATGATTTTTTTCTTTGATTGAAAGTATTGATTGAAGCAACTTTTTTTTTTTTTTGATTGAATGATTTAGACACAAATTTCATACCCATAATATGGCCCAAACAGGAAAAGGATTGCTTCAATCAAAAAAAAAAAAAAAAAACTTTTTCAATGAAAATTTAAGTGTTCAAATGCAAATTTTTCAATCTCAAATATTTTTTCGCATCCCAAAACTTTTTCTATGATTGTTTTTTTTTTTTTTTTTTTTTTTTTATTGTAGTGATTTTTCTTTTTAAAAATATATTATTTTTTGAAGCAACTTATTTTTTTGATTGAATAATAAAGACAAACAGGTCCTAGCCAAAATGTGGCCCAAACACAAATAAACATTACTTAGATCAAAAAAAAAACAAACAAACAAAAAAAACTTTGAAAAACGGGTTTCACGTGCATTTTTTTGAGTTTCAAATTTTTGCATTCAAACACATTTTTTTTTTTTTTTTTTTTTGATTGAAGCGATCTTTTTTTTTGGTTGAAAATATATATTTCGATTGAACTTTTTTTGATTAAATAATAAAGACACAAATCTACCTCCATATGGCTCCGCCCAGGGGATACAATTTTTGACTGGGGTAACTACATTGGCACGACACCGGCGGGCGTACCAAATTCAATAGATGACGATCTTGGCCAAAAGTATTGCCTAAGCAGCCTGATTTAGAATTCCCCTCAAGAATAATGGGAAACAAAAAACACTCATTGTCAACTTATTTTAAATATTCTTGTAAGTTAATTTTATTGCTAACACTGCGTTTTGGGGTCATCAACATATTGTGCCCAAAAGTCAAACTCCGCCTATGGTAGCAGCCCGCAACAGGTCCGCGTCCCCTCGACAAAACCGTTATTTACTAGGAAATAAAGACTGCTCGACTGTTTAATTAAAGCCAACTGTTTTGTGTGCTTCATGCAGAGACAACAGCCTGCTGTTTAATGATCTTGTATTGTCTGAAGTGATCCTAGCATGTGGTGCTGAGGATTAGGACCCCCACCCGGGACATCATCTTTATTAACGACTTGAATCCTCTTCTTAATTGATGTGGGGTTATCTGATTCTCAAATGATGCACGTTGGTCAGAGACTTAGAATGCAAAGCAAATAAGTGATTGTCAAACAGGGTTAGCCTAGCAAGGCTAAAAGGCCTTTTGCAATGATTTTCTTTTGTATCTTGCCGGAAATTGATTCAGCTGTTTAAGAGGAGGTTCTGCACTCATTGTGGTGGTTACTAAAAAGGGAGAGGAATGACCCTTGCGGGCGGCTAGTGAGGTTTAGTCAATACTGATCGCTTCTAATGCATGAAGCTTCATCTCGACACCTTTTCGTTTCACTGCGGCTGTCTCCAGTGCTTGTGCGCCACTTCACCTCGCGCTTGCGCACCTTTAATGGTGGCCATCCTTTCAACTATGGACAGTCAAAATGAAATGGCTGACCGCAAAACAACAGTCCAAGGGATTCAGACACCTCCTTAAAGGCTCTCGAGATGAGTGGATGCTCAATCGGCTAGAAGCTTGAGCAGTCCTACAGTGGAGAGCTTGCTTTCTGTCTCCTTGCAGCAAAGAGGCTGTTTTTTCCCTTTTTCACCCTGGCCAAACTGAGAAGAGGGGTCATGTGATACATCTGCCTCTGAGAATTCTTTTCCCCACAACAGCAAGGCTACTCGATTATAGCAAGTTGCTTCTCAGGAAGGGTTCTTTTGTGATTATGACAAAGAAAGTATGTTAGCGCAGTGTTTTTCAAAGCTTTGAGGAAGTCGGCGTGATGTCACGATGACGTCATCTCGCTTAGCAACGTGTCGCCATTTTGCGAAGGGGGCGCGCACAGCTAAACATTCCGTGGACAAACGTCTAAATTCATATACAGTGGGGTAAATAAGTAGTACCACTAATTGAGCAAGTTCTCCCACTTGAAAATATTAGAGAGGCCTGTAATTGTCAACATGAGTAAACCTCAACCATGAGAGACAGAATGTGGGGAAAAAAACTGAATATCACATTGATTTTAAAGAATTTATTTGTAAATCATGGTGGAAAATAAGTATTTGGTCAATACCAAAAGTTATCCGTATAAAAGACACCTGTCCACAACCTCAGTCAGTCACACTCCAAACTCCACTATGGCCAAGACCAAAGAGCTGATGAAGGACACCAGAGACAAAATTGTAGATGTTACGAACGGCAAGCCGTTAATGTGGATCCAAAACACAGACTAGGAGATCAGAGAGCGAATTTAGTATTTAATGAGTACAACAAAGGGAGCACGCTAAGTAACGCGAGTAAGAAAATACAACTGAGAGAGCACGCTAAGTAACGCGGGTAAGAAAATACAACTGAGAGAGCACGCTAAGTAACGCGGGTAAGAAAATACAACTGAGAGAGCACGCTAAAACGCGAGTAAGAAAATACAACTGAGAGAGCACGCTAAGTAACGCGGGTAAGAAAATATAACTGAGAGAGCACGCTAAAACGGCGTGAATACAACAGTACAAAATTACAATTACAAAATCCCAATAAAACACAAAAGTAAATGAGATCAAACCAGAACACGATCGAAGAATGTCGGGAAGCACCAAGGGTGACAATGAGCACACAGAAGTAAGCAAAGCCGTAACAAGCAAATGCAATAGTCCGACACTCGCAGACGGTGACAGGAGTCCTTAAATAATGAGCGCTCCTAATGCGCCACAGGTGTGCGGCCACGGCCCCGCCCATCCAGCTGAATCAGATGCTGGAAAGAGAAAACAACTGAGAAGGCATACAGATATGACAGAACCCCCCCCTCAACGGACGCCCCCTGGCGGACCACCTGGTTTCGAGGGATGAAGGGAGTGGAAATCCCGCAGAAGCGACGGATCGAGGATCCAGGAGCGGGGGACCCATTGGCGCTCCTCAGGGCCATAACCTTCCCAGTCGACCAGGTACTGCACCCCCCTACCCCTCCTCCTAGAATCAAGAATGGCACGCACCGTGTACACCGGCCCACCGTCGATCACGCGAGGAGCAGGAGGAGGCACTGATGGAGGGTTCAGGGGACAGGTGGAGACCGGCTTGAGCAGAGAGACGTGGAAAACTGGATGAACCTTCATCGAGCCGGGAAGCTTCAGCCTGACAGTCACAGGGTTCACCACCGCGTCAACCGCAAAAGGACCCACGAACCGAGGGCCCAGTTTTCTTGAAGTCCCAGCCAGGTGCAAATCCCGCGTCGAAAGCCAGACCATCTGGCCTGGGCGATAGACTGGAGCGGGCCGTCGGTGGCGATCAGCTATCCGCCGGTTGCGGGCCGCCGTTCGGACTAGTGCAGCCCTTGCGTCTCTCCAGACCCTATGCGCCCTCCGCAGGTGCACCTGTACAGACGGCACGACGACCTCGGCTTCTTGGGAAGGAAACAGTGGAGGCTGGAACCCGTATGCAGTCATGAATGGTGACCTCCCAGTGGCAGAGCAAACGAGGGTGTTATGTGCATACTCCACCCACGGGAGGTGTGACGACCAGGAAGCCGGATGCAGTTCACAAACACAACGGAGGGCGGCCTCCAGCTCCTGGTTGGCCCGTTCCGTCTGTCCATTGGATTGTGGGTGGTAACCTGAAGACTTGCTTGACGTGGCCCCCAAAGCTTTGCAGAACGCTCCCCAGACTCGTGAGACAAACTGGGGCCCTCTATCTGAGACAAGGTCACACGGGATGCCATGAGCACGAAATACATGGGTTACCAGCAGGTCGGCGGTTTCCATGGCTGAAGGCAACTTGGGGAGTGCGATGAAATGTGCCATCTTGGAGAACCGGTCCACCACCGTCAAGATGACCGAATAACCCCTGGATCGTGGAAGACCAGTGACAAAATCGAGCGCCACATGTGACCAGGGGCGAGCTGGAACAGGCAATGGATGGAGTAAGCCCGCTGGAGCACGATGGACTGGCTTGCCCCGAGCGCAGATGGAACAAGCGGAGACATAGTCCATGACGTCCTTGCGCATGCCTGGCCACCAAAACCTCTGGGACACGAGGAAGAATGTGCGGGACACCCCCGGGTGGCAGGCAAACTTTGAGGAGTGGCCCCACTTCAGCACTCCTGCACGTTGAGCAACTGGGACGAATAACTTGCTGGCAGGGCAGCCCCCAGGCACCCTAACACCTCGTAGGGCTTCCTCCACAAGACGTTCAACTTCCCATCGTAGGGCGCCAACGATCAGATTCCCAGGAACAACAGACTCCTCTGATGGCCCCTCCTCAACCGGCTCATGGATCCTTGACAGCGCATCGGGCTTCCCGTTCCTTGACCCTGGA
This sequence comes from Corythoichthys intestinalis, assembly GCF_030265065.1. NCBI lineage: Eukaryota > Metazoa > Chordata > Actinopteri > Syngnathiformes > Syngnathidae > Corythoichthys > Corythoichthys intestinalis. Next base: position 58,771,897 of record NC_080397.1, on the reverse strand, counting down.
CGGTAAGTAATCAGGAAGTTGAAACGGGTCAGGAACAATGCCCAGCGGGCCTGGCGTGAGTTGAGGCGCTTGGCAGCACGAAGGTATTCCAAGTTCTTATGGTCTGTTAGTATCTGGAACGGTACCTCGGTGCCCTCCAACCAGTGCCTCCATTCCTGCAATGCCTGGACTATAGCGAGCAGCTCCCGGTTGCCGACATCATAATTTGCCTCGGCAGGGCTGAGGCGGCGGGAGTAGAAAGCACAGGGGTGCAGCCTCTGGTCGACTGTAGACCTCTGGGACAGGATGGCCCCCACTCCGGAACTCGACGCATCTACCTCGACAACAAAAGGAAGATCGGAGTCGGCATGAACAAGGACAGGTGAGCTCGTAAACGCTCGTTTAAGGCTTAAAAATGCGGCCTCTGCCGCCGAGGACCAAACAAATGGCCGCTTGTTAGAGGTTAACCTGGTGAGGGGCTCGGCCCTCATACTATAATTGCGGATAAAACGTCTGTAAAAGTTAGCAAACCCGAGGAAACGTTGTAAGTGCTTACGTGAAGTGGGGGTGGGCCACTCTGCCACCGCCTGAATTTTTGCCGGATCAGGCCTTAGCTGCCCTCTCTCCACGATAAAGCCAAGAAACTGCATTGACTCACAGTGAAACTCACATTTCTCGGCCTTAACGAACAACCGGTTTTCCAAAAGTCTTTGCAGAACTATGCGGACATGTTGGCGATGTTCCTGCAAGCTTCTGGAGAAAATTAAGATGTCGTCCAAATAAACAAAACAGAACACATTTAGCATGTCACGCAATACATCATTGATGAGGCTTTGGAACACTGCAGGTGCATTTGTTAGACCGAAAGGCATGACCAAGTATTCAAAATGCCCAAGTGGGGTTTTAAAGGCGGTTTTCCACTCGTCTCCTTCACGAATCCTGACCAAGTGGTAAGCGCTACGCAAGTCTAATTTGGTGAAAATGGTGGCTGATTTTAACGGCGCGAAAGCCGAATCCAACAACGGTAGCGGGTATTTATTTTTAACAGTAATATCGTTGAGACCCCGATAGTCGATGCACGGTCTAAGACCCCCATCCTTCTTGCCAATGAAGAAAACCCCCGCCCCCAAAGGAGAAGACGAAGGGCGAATGAGGCCTGAAGCCAAGGAAGAGGAGATGTATTCCCTCATAGCTTCCTGCTCCGGTTTAGAGACTTGGTATAAGCGCGAGCTGGGTAGTGGGGCATTGGGCAGCAATTCAATGGTACAGTCATAAGGTCGGTGCGGTGGCAGGGTACTAGCATGCTCTTTACTAAATACACGCTGGAGGTCATGATACTCGACGGGAACATTCTTCAAATTAACTGGCTCGGTAGCCATTTTTGCTTCACCGGGAAGTAGACACGCCGAACGTAAACAATGTGCATAACAAAACGTACTCCAAGCAATTATTTGAGTCTTTGCCCAATCGATATTAGGATTATGCACTTTTAACCAAGAGATCCCCAGCACGACGGGAGCAGATTTGCACAGCATAACCAAAAAGCTACGGGCCTCAAAATGATTCCCGGACAACTTTATTTTGAGCGAGGGCGTAATAAATTTCACGTCCGCCAGGGGTCGCCCATCGAGATCTAAAACCCTTTTAGGTCTAGCAAGTCTTATTAATGGACATTTAAGAGCGTCAACAACACTCTGGTCCATAAAACAGTCATCTGCCCCCGAGTCAATTAGAGCAGTAAACTTAACTTGAACCCCACCATGCGAAACTTCTCCCGGCAATTGCAGTCTCATTTCAGCTCGAGTTTGTTTTAGTTCATTCAACTCGCTGCGAGGCAATTCATTCGACTGATTGCCATTATGTACGAACCTGGCCCCCCCTCGGGCGAGGGGAACCCCAGGAGCCGAAGATCCAGGACGACGCGAAGGGATCGCGTCACAGGTGGCGACGTGGTGCCCCGGCAAGCTGCAGTAAAGACATAAGCCTGCCTTCATCCGTCTCCGTCGCTCCTCCGCAGAAAGACGACCGCCACAGAGTTGCATTGGCTCCTCCGCCGTCAGGACCGGGCTCCACGTCGGCGTAGAGGCAGATGGTGATCCGACGAAGCCGTCCGCACGCAGCGCTGCTGGGCCGTTCCGCAACGACGACCCACGACGACCCCGCTGCTCCAAGGCTCGTTCCCGCTCGCGCTCCTTCAGTCGATTGTCCAATTTCACGGACAAAGAAATCAGTTCTTCCAAGCCCGAAGAATCCTCCCGGGCCGCCAGCTCGTCTTTCACCGCAGACGACAGCCCCCGTCGAAAAATTCCACACAGCGCAGCTTCTTCGTAACCGCACTCCGCGGCCAAAATTCGAAAACGAATGGAGTAGTCCGCCACGCTAAGATCGCCTTGAAAAAAATCCAGCAGGCGGCTGCCTGCCTCCTTGCCTCTAACCGGGTGATCAAAAACCCTCACAAACTCTGTTTTAAAAGTCTCGAATGACTGACGGATTGCGGGATTAGCGTTGCTTACCGCCATTGCCCAAGTTGCCGCTTTACCGGCGAGGAGACTCATAGTATACGCTACACGGGACCTGTCACTCGCGAATGTATACGGCTGTTGGTCAAATACAAGGGAACACTTGTGCAAAAATTGTTGGCAAGCGCCGGGTTCTCCCTCATAACGATCTGGGTGTGGCAACACCGGCTCCCGAAAAGAAGACGGTGGAACAACCGGAGGCGGGGCGGAGTGATCGGGTGCCGCGGCTGCGTTATCAACACCACCGGACTGAGCAGGTGGGACCATATTTTCGATTCTAGTGGTTAGCGCGGTGATCACGGTCAGTAATTCATTTAATGATTGTTCATGCTTGCTGATCATATGGCCATGACCGGCAAGCGCATGGCGAATAGCCTCGGAGTCTGCGGGATCCATGGTCGGACTATTCTGTTACGAACGGCAAGCCGTTAATGTGGATCCAAAACACAGACTAGGAGATCAGAGAGCGAATTTAGTATTTAATGAGTACAACAAAGGGAGCACGCTAAGTAACGCGAGTAAGAAAATACAACTGAGAGAGCACGCTAAGTAACGCGGGTAAGAAAATACAACTGAGAGAGCACGCTAAGTAACGCGGGTAAGAAAATACAACTGAGAGAGCACGCTAAAACGCGAGTAAGAAAATACAACTGAGAGAGCACGCTAAGTAACGCGGGTAAGAAAATATAACTGAGAGAGCACGCTAAAACGGCGTGAATACAACAGTACAAAATTACAATTACAAAATCCCAATAAAACACAAAAGTAAATGAGATCAAACCAGAACACGATCGAAGAATGTCGGGAAGCACCAAGGGTGACAATGAGCACACAGAAGTAAGCAAAGCCGTAACAAGCAAATGCAATAGTCCGACACTCGCAGACGGTGACAGGAGTCCTTAAATAATGAGCGCTCCTAATGCGCCACAGGTGTGCGGCCACGGCCCCGCCCATCCAGCTGAATCAGATGCTGGAAAGAGAAAACAACTGAGAAGGCATACAGATATGACAGTAGAAATGCAACAGGCTGGGAAGACTGAATCTGCAATAGGTAAAACGCTTGGTATAAAGAAATCAACTGTGAGGGCAATTATTGGAAAATGGAAGACATACAAGACCACTGATAATCTCCCTCGATCTGGGGCTCCATGCAAGATCTCACCCCGTGGCGTCAAAATGATAACAAGAACGGTGAGCAAAAATCCCAGAACCACACGGGCAGACCTAGTGAATGACCTGCAGAGAGCTGGGACCACAGTAACAAAGGCTACTATCAGTAACACAATGTGCCACCAGGGACTCAAATCCAGCACTGCCAGACGCGTCCCCCTGCTGAAGAAAGTACACGTCCAGGCCCGTCTGCGCTTCACTAGAGAGCATTTGGATGATCCAGAAGAGGACTGGGAGAATGTGTTATGGTCAGATGAAACCAAAATAGAACTTTTTGGAAGAAACACAGGTTCTCATGTTTGGAGGAGAAAGAATACTGAATTCCATCTGAAAAACACCATACCCACTGTAAAGCATGGAGTGGAAATATCATGCTTTGGGGCTGCTTTTCTGCAAAGGGACCAGGACGACTGATCTGTGTAAAGGAAAGAATGAATGGGGCCATGTATCGAGAGATTTTGAGTGAAAATCTCCTTTCATCAGCAAGGGCATTGAAGATGAGACGTGGCTGGGTGTTTCAGCATGACATTGTTCCCATACACACAGCCAGGGCAACAAATGCTTCGTAAGAAGTAGAGCTGTCCCGATCACGTCATTTTCAAAGTATCGGAATCGGCAAAAAAATATCGGCCATGCCTTTTTTTAATATATATATATATATTTTTTAGTTAAATCGTATTGTATTTAACGTTACAGACATAATGTATTACACTCATCCAGAGTCTTTAGTTTAGGCTTAATGTAGGGTTATTTAAAATATCCCATTAATGGCAGCAATTAATTTATTAAAAAATGTGTCTCGTTAAATTATGTAACGTCATGAAAATCTTCGCTGCACGATCTTCTCACTCTTTGTTACTCTCAATTTGTAATTACACCGTTTTATGCTTCTAGAGAGATAGAAGGCAGCGCAATATTAGTAAAGAGAACGTTGGCAGCCTTAGAAGCCTTTCTTCATTTGACAATTCCTCTCCTTTTGATTAGTAATATCATGGAAAGCAATGTGGGGGAGCAAGGTGGCAATTGTTCTTTGTCTTTATACCTTGAATTGTTTTGCAAAGCAGAGAAGATATATACATTGATAGCACGACGCACAGTCATGGTTTTACTTCCCATCATGGTTCCACTCCCATCATGCATTGGGGCATGCCACTATCATTTACTGAAAGCTCAACAAATACACTAGATGTCAATATCTAGTTATAATACACAAAGTCACAAGTCTTTCTATCCATAATGGTTTCACTTCCCATCATGCATTGGGTCATGCCTGCAGTATAATTTACTGAAAGCTCAACAAATACACTAGATGGCAATATTTAGTTACAATACACAAGTCACAAGTCTTTCTATCCGTGGATCCCTCTCACAGAAAGAATGTTAATAATGTAAATGCCATCTTGAGGATATATTGACATAATAAACAAATACAGTACTTAAGTACTGTATGTTGACGGTATATATTTGTCCGAGTTTTATTCTTTTTCTTAATGCATTGCCAAAATGTATATGATTGGGAAAAATTATCGGGAATGATTGGAATTGAATCGGGAGCAAAAAAAAAGCAATCGGATCGGGAAATATCGGTATCAGCAGATACTCAAACTAAAACGATCTGGATCGGATCGGGAACAAAAAAACATGATAGGAACAACCCTAGTAAGAAGCATTTCAAGGCCCTGGAGTGGCCTAGCCAGTCTCCAGATCTCAACCCCATTGAAATTCTGTGGAGGGAGTTGAAAGTCCGTGCTGCCCAACGACAGCCCCAAAACATCACTGCTCTAGAGGAGATCTGCATGGAGGAATGGGCCAAAATACCAGCAACAGAGTGTGAAAAGCTTGTGAAGAGTTACAGAAAATGTTTCGCCTCTGATATTGCCAACAAAGGGTACATAACAAAGTATTGAGATGAACTTTTGGTATTGACCAAATACTTATTTTCCACCATGATTTGCAAATAAATTCTTTAAAACTCAAACAATGTGATTTTCTGGGGTTTTTTTTTACCCACATTCTGTCTCTCATGGTTGAGGTTTACCCATGTTGATAATTCCAGGCCTCTCAAATATTTTCAAGTGGGAGAACTTGCACAATTAGTGGTTGACTAAATACTTATTTGCCCCACTGTAGAGCAGGGCGGTAAACCGAAAATTTACCGTCACCCAAATTCTTAACGATGACCGACATAATTCTGACCATGTCGATAGATTCGGTAAATTAATAAAACAAGAAAATATAGTCTTTTCATCCCGCTTTGATTCTGTGTTGTTCGTCTATGTTCATTCCCCTTTAAGAAAGCAGTGAATGTGCTTACGTAGGAAGTCACGTGATCATCAGGAAGCCAATCAAACAAAAGCCCGGTAAGCTAACGCTAGCAGCTAAGGCTACAAGCAAAACGTGATGGAGTGTGGCTTAAGGGAGGTTCACCAAACTTTCAACCGACATTTAGTAGACTCTTGGTGGCATCCAGTCGGGCTTTCACCCGCTGTCCTCCTTTGTTCTCACGATTTCCGGAGATGGTGCTTTCAGTGCTTTCTACTGGTAGCCAGGCTAACGCTAGCTAGCGGCTAACGCTACAAATGAACGTTATGGAGTCGGATAGCGGCTCTAACCTTGTCGAAACGGCTGAACCTAATGAGTGGATTGGGCACGGACTGCATCTAGCAATTACTATGTGGCGTTATTTTGTATCTGTCTGTGTGTGATTCCTCTGATAGCTTTTGTGATGGTAAAGCATTCAGCATAAAGTACAATCCAACGGCAAAACTTATAATGACCGAGAAATGGCCCCAGCTATTTTTATTGTGCGTGCATTTATTAAAAAATGCACTTGGGGGAAAAAAAACCTTAAACCATAAAGTAAACACTTGTATTTAATAATTATGTCACAGCAGCCATTAACAATAAGTTGTCTTTTTGAAGTGTACTGTTCAAGCTGCAAGTCATTTGTGTTACAATTACATGTTTGCACAGGCATATTGATTTTGACAATGTACATTGTTCAAGTCATACACGCTGTTATAAATGTCATACTTGAATTCTTATTGCTTACAATACATTTTTATAAACTTAATGTTTAGACTGCATGTACAATTGTTAAATACACTATATCAAATTGAATGCTGGTAAATAAATCAACAAGAAATAGTTAATCTGTATTTCATGCATTGATTCAGATTTTCAAATTATATAACAGTCCGCTTGGGCGAATTTATCGTCATTTATCGTTATCGAGATAAATCTGCTCAATTTATCGTGATACATGTTTAAGGCCATATCGCCCAGCCCTACCCCACTGTATATATTCCAACCTTATGTTGCACAAGGCAGAAAGCAGAGAAGTGTCCTTTTCCCCAACTCGTTCCTTGTCTGTCTGACCAAACAAACATTTGCCGAGACCCTCTGCAATCCCCTCTTAAATCCACTCAAGCAGAGAGGCCTGCGATTTGCAGCATAACTGAGCTCGGAGAATTTGCTCTTAATTAAAGTTGAGATCCAGTGCGCTTGGTTCAGGTGAGAGAGGGAACAGGGGCAAAAGGTCTCTTTAGATAAAACTGCTAATATTCCGTCGGCCATGAATGAGGAGCTTTGTTCGCGGTGAATAGTGGAAGACATCATTTGATCTCCCACTGATGGAGCCTCCGCTGCAGAATAATTGCTTCTTTTATAAAGCCGTTTAAGAGGCTCGATTCAAGTGATTGTTTGTCAAATGAGCATCTGTGAGGATCGAGCCGTAGGTGTGGCAGCCACTCAAGGGGCATGAAACCCTTAAAGGGAACCACTGATAAAAAGACTTGTAGTTCTTAAAACATCAACGTTAGTATGAGTTAAAATAATTTGATATTAAAACTAGGGCTGTCAAACCATTAAAATTTTTAATCGGGTTATTCACAGCTTAAGATTTTATTAATCGTAATTAATCTCAATTCAAACCATCTCTAAAATATGCCATATTTTTCTGTAAATTATTGTTAGAATGGAAAGAGAAGACACAATTTGTTTATTATAACAATAAATCCACAAGATATCCTTAACATTATTAACATTCTTTCTGTGAAAGGGATCCACGGATAGAAAAACTTGTAGTTCTTAAAAGATAAATGTTAGTACAAGTTATACTAATTTCATATTACAACCGCTCTTAATGTTTTCGTTTTAATAAAATTTGTAAAATGTTCAATCAAAAAATAAACTAGTTGCTCGCCATATGCACATGGGCTCCCTGCCGTTCTTCCACAGTGTCTTTAACTATGTAAGGTAGTGATTGAAATACACCACAAAGTGTCAATGGCGAGTGCGCCACTCGACTGACGCTGTAGTTTCGGGTTCATTGTACCTTACGTTCATTTGAATGTTGGCTTCACAATGTATGAGACCTCTGATAGTTTGTATATTGAGACTAAATATTGCCATCCTGTGTATTTGTTGAGCTAAACAAAATGTTTGAATAGAGTTTGACCAAAAGTCTGAGTAATTCTTACATCTATTTTGCATAGCTATTTTGAATGAGAATAAGGCCTCGTTAATACAGATGGAAGTGCGTTTCTTTTTGTGAACATTAGATATTATTTATGTTGTGCTTTCACTAAATGATACTTTTTTTTTTTTTTGTGAAGTTGCCGAAGCTTAATTCAATAAACGACGCGGTCCAATAAACGCCTGTGTCCACTCGCCTTTTGTAATATTCTGATTTAGAATTGTCCGAGGCACCCTGAAGCGCACGCGGCGCCACTGTTGTTTACTCACATGATGCAGGAGTAAATTAGAGTTACGGCCCACGGAGAGCCGTAAGCTGTGTTAATGTTGAAGCTGAATGTGCTAATAAAGAAAAAAAGTGCCAGCACGTCGCGTGTGGTATACCTTTGTTCAGAAAAAGCACAAAACAAGACACCTTTCTCTGCCTCTTAGCTCTCAATGTGCAAAAAACGGCGTCATTGTAATCTGTTTGAGGCAATGCATGAACTGGTCATTCCGTGCATGCGTTAATTGCGTCAAATATTTTAACGTGATTAATTTGAAAAATAAATTACCGCCCATTAACGCAATAGATTTGTCAGCACTAATTAAAAGCCCTGTTTTGTTTTTTTGTAGCATTTTTTAAAATTAGTTTAACTAGTTGGTCGCCATTGTTGTTGACGTCGCAGGGCGGTAATGTCACTTGCCTACGCTGCCTGGCTTCCAGGGCATAACTCTAGCGACATGAACATGTCACCTGTTCAGCCCTTCCAATTTGAACGTTAATGAGCATTACAGCACTGCTGATATTTCAAAATACGAGCAGCAAAAGCAAAATGAGCAGGAAAGACGTGATGAGACGAAATGAAAGGATAAAACTGGTGTTCTGCCAAAATGTGCTACACCGGCAAATGTGCTACAGGAGGCGCATTTGACAGCTTTTTTTGATTAGATGTATACAGGCAGAACATACTAAAGATGCCTCAAGGAAATACTTAAAAGTAATACCGTATTGGCCCGAATATAAGGATGTGTTTTTTGCATTGAAATAAGACTGAATAAGTGGGAGTCGTCTTCTACTCGCGGTCTAGACATTATACCCATTCACAACGCTAGATGGCACCAGATATCATTGAAGCGATCTTCTGTCATGAGAGATCTCAGCTACTCTCAAGTTTAACCAGTTTGCATTATTTTATTGCAAAGTTTTTCCTTATTCAGATTTGTTTCAAGACTACAGTTAGAATTAGACTTCACTTTGATGGTTAATGCAGTTATTGCAATTTTGTTGTTCTATCACAATAGAGTGGTTTATTTACATTTCAAAAACCAGAAGTCATTCATTTACGAATGTGATTGCACTATAGTTTACATAATTACATTTTCAGATATTAAGATTTGAATGAGGCAAAATAACATGTTTTTCTCTCAAATATATTGTTATAATCCTTTGTTTCAGATGTACCGTAATTATTTTCTTCATAAAAATTAATTTGGTTTTCAAAAAGTCTTTTTTTCAATCTTGAGTCTTGAAAAAGAGGGGGTCGTCCTATAATCAGGGCCGTCTTATATTCGGGCCAATACGGTAATATCAAATAAGGGTGGTTTAAATACGCTACATGACTAATGTGGTCAACAGATCAACAATCTGCTTAAATGCTTCAACAAGAAAAAAACAATGCTTAAAAGTATGAGAAGCAAAAACATGCAAAACGTATTTTGAGGTAATGAAAAGTTAATAAAACACTCAATAAAAACACAGTAAGTACTCGCTGCTTTTAACCAATGTGCGCATGTGGTGGACATCTCGCCGCGTAGGAAGGGATTGCAGAACACCGGTAGTGTTCCTCTAGTGACAGTGATAGCTCAATGCAGGGGGAAAAAAAGGTAGCGTTCAAGAGCACACTATTCTTAACATTAACACCACAAGGACAATGTTATTCTTTTCTACATCGAGAGTTAGGCATGTGCCGGTATGAGAATTTGACAGTATGATAACCTTAAGCCAAAATATCACGGTATTACGGTATTGCAATTACAGCTAAACCTAAAGGACTACATTTATTTTAATTTTATTTAGAATTTGTTTTTTTTATTCTTAACATCATAGTTATGTTCCAATTTGCTAGTATGTTTTGAAAAATATTTTTTTCCCCTTAACCTGGAAACCTCAAAGCAACACATTTTAGAGCTGTAATGTCAATGCCATGATACTGTGAAACCGTGATATTTTTGCTAAAGGTTATCATACCTTCAGAATCTCATACCGGCACATGCTTAACCACGGTATACCTAGAAACCGGTAATCAGCACATGTCTATGAATACTATATACATACGTATATTGTTTATCGATTTATTAACTGCAATCAGTAACTCAAGTCCCCAGATGAAAACCAACAAATTTGCTACGATCCGCGAAAGCAAGGTAGGACCCCAAATAGCAGTCAAAAATAACAGAGGGATTGTGTACAAGGGTTTATTGAACACACAAAAAACAGACGATTGCGAATAGGGTCCATGACAGTTGGTCGGGACCAATTAAAAAAAAAAAAAAAAAAAAAAAAAAAAAAAACCAAGGGAAAAGCGTGGTGAGAGACAAATAAAAAAAAAACAAGGCAATGATTCAACTAGCAATGAACTCATTTGCTCCCAAAAACGTATAAATACATTCTATTTTTAATTGTTTCAGTGTCCCTGTCAGGGTCCGCGAACGCGAAAACAAAGTTGGACTCACAACAGAACAGACAAAAAAACGACTGAGGGGAGCGTACAAGGGTTTATTAAATACAAAACAAAAACAAATGCGATCGCAGCAAAAAGGGGAAATAACAAAACGGGTCCGTGACAGGAGGTCGACGGGGATCAATATACAAATGCGAGGGTAAACCAAGGTGGTAGGCAAAGAGCCAATAAAACAACTAAAATAAAAACCAGCAAGGAAAATATCTCGGCGTCCTTCAAGTGGATCGCCTGCGTCTTTATACTGTTGTGGACGAGCAGTGATTAGCTGCAGGTGCGACGTCGGGAACGCCCCCACAGCTGGCTCTGCAAAAACAAAAAATCTGACCAGGAGCAGAACGTGACAGTCCCTAGGACGTATTTATATGTCTTTTACCATTTTTTTTTTAACAAGAGACATCACTAGGTTCTGATTCAACTTAGCTCCAAAGCACAAAGCTGAAAATCCGTTTTAAAGCAATAAAACTGGACTGCCACTGGAGGGCAGTAGCGCATTTGGTAAGACCACCAACCCGATTCAATGGAACGAACGGCAGGCCGCACGGCTGCGGCGCCGCCGGAAGACGACAGAATGGACGTACAGGATGCCAGGCGGCGGACCACCAAGCAGAAGAACCGGGAGGATGCCCGGGATGCCAGGCGCTAGATGACAGAGCAAAACGACCGGGACCACCAGTGCAGCGGATGATGCCGTTGAGTCCGTCCTGGAAAAATTTTTTTTTTAATCCATCTTTATGAGACAGGCGGCGATGAGGGAAAAGTTTACCCCGGCCGTCGCGGCCACAGCAGCATCATCTCTCAGTTAGTTATGTGTAAATAAATTGTTACTTTGCTATCAAAAGCTCTATTTGTCTTGTTGTTTGTTATTTTGTAAAATGAAAACATTATTCAGATGTTTGGGATGTAACTAAAGCAAGAAATAGCTGTGTTAAAGTCAAAGTTATGTTTGAAATGTATGCGTTTACAAAAAGCTCAATTTCTCAGTTTTTTCATCAGAAATTGGAAAATTGCTCAAACTAAGCTATTTTCTAATGCTGATTTCTAAAGAATGGAAAAAGATATGAACTCACTTTTTTTTTTCCTGCTAAAAGAACAGAGTCTAATATTTTGGTGGGTTCCATGTTTATATAGCAATAGAACAGAATTTTTTGTGTGCCTTGCAAAATCAGTCAAAATCCAGTAAAACGGCCGGGGGCGAAGGGGGTTGCACCGATGAAAATGGCTGGGAGTGAATGAGTTAAGGGATATACAAACTGTCAATTGGCAGCAAGTCAAAATCTCGGCAAGCCGCTTAGGATCGGTTTAAGACGCTGCTGATACGCTAGAATTGGATGCAGGTACGATGTTTTGAACTCATCCCACATTTCTGTAACAAAACAATCTGACCAGCAGCAGAATGTGACAAAACCATGCCAGTTGTGTCCAGATGAAAACCAACAAATCTGTTACGATCCGCAAATACGGAAGCAAGGTAGGACCCCAAATCAGACAACAATAACAGAGGGATTGTGTACAAGGGTTTATTGAACACACAAAAAACACACAATTGCGAAAAGGGTTCATAACAGTTGGTTGGGATCAATTAAAAAAAAAAAAACTGAGGGAAAACCGCGGTGAGAGAAAGACAAACAAAAAAAAACATGGCGATGATTCAACTAGCAATTAAGGGATATACAAACTGTCAAAAGGCAGCAATATCAATATCTCGGCAAGCCGCCTAGGATCGGTTTCAAGACACTGCTGATGAGCTAGAATCGGATGCAGGAAAGACGTTGTGAACTCATCCCACATTTCTGTAACAAAACTGACCAGTAGCAGAATGTGACAAAATCATGCCAGTTGTCATATTTGCTTCGCTTGCTAGCAGGCACAGCTATTCTCCCAGTCCAGTCCAACTAAATCATCACCCCGAGTGTCCATTGTGCGCATAAAACATGACTAAATGTTATAGATTTTTAAATCAATGGCAATACTATATGTGTTTCTAATAACATATTTGAGTAAAAGACAACAATTGTGGCTTATTAGAGCCTACAAGTCTTTAAATCTGAGTTTCCCTTTAAGGAAGGTTTCGTTTACTACTATGTGTGTTATTAGAAGGATCAATCAGCAATTCTCCTGTGGATCCATTTTTGGAGGGGACTGATAACTTCTATTTGTATTGCTTTTTCTGTGTGGCCTAATTGAACTCTGAGCCCATAACCACGATGACTCTATTGTATTGTCTATGTCAGTTACAAATGACTGTTTAATGGAGAGGCATCCTGAGCGTCAATCACTCTATTACAAAGCCGTAGCTTAATGCTTCTGTGCAGCGGTCAAAGAGGAGGATTACATTATTTTTAGAGCCTTTAACTTACCTCTTCCAGTGTAAAAGGTCAGCACCCATCTTAATGGACCATTGAGTATTATCAGGATTACAATGAGCTCTTCTCCCCGCCATCCCGGGTTTAATTTTTAAGCTTCATAGGCCGAGTTTAAATCGTCTTTCTGTGATTTGTGCAGCTTCTGCGAGGCTGCAATGAACTGGTATTTGAATTACCCCACAGGCTTTGGATGGCTGTTTAACACTGGAATCATTGTGGGACCACATGAGACTTTATGAAGAGTTCATGTGTGTGTCTTCCAAAACCTGCAAAGTATTTTTGAGAATTGTTCATCTGTTAGTGGAGTAAAAAACTGCCAGACAGCCTTGCAGCAGTTTTGATTAGCAGTAAAGAAAAGCCTTTTGTTAAAGGTTTTTCTTCTTACGTAGATGTGTAAAACCTAACTTTGTCTGCAAGGCTCTGTCGTATACCACAGCACATCCCCTGAGCTATTGTTTAGTTTAGCGCTGCGGCGTCGATGTACTCAAGAATACAAAAATCATTCATTTTGTTTATTTATCCTGTCAATATTTGAGCACAACCATTTTAAGCGTCCTCTACAGGATTGACTCACCAGCTGTGGAAGGAGTTATAACAGGGGCATCACGAGAAGTGGGGTGCTGAGGGTGCTGCAGCACCTCCTGGTGTTGGGGAGAAAAAAAAAAGTTTTGAGACATTCTTTTTTTTGTGTCGTTGTTAAAAATAAATAAATAAAACACATTGAAACAATAGAGTATATAATTTGGGGGGTTAAATATACAGTGAGGAGCAGAAGTATTTGCACCCCTTGTGATTTGGTTCACCCACTAAGAAAATAGGTAGAGGTCGGAAATCTCACTCATAGATGCATTTCCACTCATACAGACATAATCATAAAAAAATGTATGATTTTTTAAATAACTCATTTGTAATTTACTGGAGCATAGACTTCATAATACTTGACAGGACACGGGATACGGGGGCCGATCCGTATGGGGCCTATTTTTAAAAAATTCAAATTCAAATATTTTCAAAATCAAGGCTGCTCCCAACCTAAAACCCAAACAGGCACCTACCTTAGCCATATATGAGTCTCCATGAGCAGCGGCATAAACAAATTCAAAGTCGTTCCCTTATAAAATCCCGATTAGTTATTTTTTATATAAGTATAACAAAACTTAAAATGGCTATAAAAGTCTCAGATTTTACACTAGATGCACAAAAATCACCAAATGCTGAGATAATCACCTATATTTTCAGGATCAATAGCAATATTAAACATATAAGTTTTTGCCCACAATAGCGATTTTTTTTTTTTTTCAACAGATAATAAATCAATCAATTTTCAGATCAGAAACTTAACACTTGAGGAAAACATGCAGAATAAACTATAAATAATATGTAAATAGATTATTAATAAATTGTATACATTGGGGCAAATAAGTATTTAGTCAACCACTAATTGTGCAAGATCTCCCACTTGAAAATATTAGAGAGGCTTGTCATTGTTAACATTTGTAAACCTCAACCATGAGAGACAGAATGTGGGGAAAAAAACAGAAAATCACATTGTTTGTTTTTTAAAGAATTTATTTGCAAATCATGGTGGAAAAGAAGTATTTGGTCAATACCAAAAGTTCATCTCAATACTTTGCTACAGTATGTACCCTTTGTTGGCAAAAACAGAGGCCAAACGTTTTCTTTAACTGTTCACAAGCTTTTCACAAACTGTAGCTAGAATTTTGGCGCCTCCCTCCATGCAGATCTCCTCTAGAGCAGTGATGTTTTGGGGCTGTTATTGGGCAACACGGACTTTCAACTCCCTCCACAGATTTTCTACGGGGTTGAGATCTGGAGACTGGCTAGGCCACTCCAGGACCTTGAAATGCTTCTTACGAAGCCACTCCTTTGTTGCCTTGACTGTGTGTTTGGGATCATTGTTATGCTGAAAGAGCCAGCCACGTCTCATCTTCAATGCCCTTGCTGATGGAAGGAGATTTTCCCTCAAAATGTCTCGATACATGGCCCCATTCATTCTTTCCTATACACAGATCAGTCGTCCTGGTCCCTTTGCAGAAAAACGGCCCCAAAGCATAATGTTTCCACCCCCATGCTTCACAGTGGGTATGGTGTTCTTCGGATGCAATTCAGTATTCTTTCTCCTCCAAACACGAAAACCTGTGTTTCTACCAAAAAGTTATATTTTGTTTCATCAGACCATAACACATTCTCCCAGTCCTCTTCTGGATCATCCAAATGCTCTCTAGCAAACCGCATACGGGCCTGGACGTGTACTGGCTTCAGCAGGGGGACACATCTGGCAGTGCAGGATTTGAGTCCCTGGCGGTGCATTGTGTTACTGTTAGGAGCCTTTGTTACTGTGGTCCCAGCTCTTTGTAGTTCATTCACTAGGTCCCCCAGTGTGGTTCTGGGATTTTTGCAACGTTCTTGTTATCATTTTGATGCCACAGGCTGAGATCTTGCATGGAGCCCCAGATCGAGGGAGATTATCAGTGATCTTGTATGTCTTCCATTTTCTAATAACTGCTCCCACAGTTGATTTCTTTACACCAAGCGTTTTACCTATTCCAGATTCAGTCTTCCCAGCCTTGTGCAAGTCTACAAATTTATCTCTGGTGTCCTTCGACAGCTCTTTGGTCTTGGCCATAGTGGAGTTTGGAGTGTGACTGACTGAGATTGTGGACAGGTGTCTTTTATACCGATAATGAGTTAAAACAGGTGCCATTAATACAGGTAACGAGTGGAGCCTCGTTAGAAGAAGTTAGACCTCTTTGTCAGCTAGAAATTTTGCTTGTTTATAGGTGACCAAATACTTATTTTCCACTCTAATTTGTAAATAAATTCTTTAAAAAGTCAAACAATGTGATTTTCTGTTTTTTTCCACATTCTGTCTCTCATGGTTTAGGTTTACCCATGTTGACAATTACAGGGCTCTCTAATCTTTTCAAGTAGGAGAACTTGTTGGTGCAGTTGGCACAGTTGGTGGTTGACTAAATACTTATATGCTCCACTGTACACAATCGCAACTTATTATACAATAGAATAGAATAGAATAGAATCGCCCTTTATTGTGTACAATGAAATTGTGGAGCATTGTAAAAGACAATCTCAAAAGTGACTGGCAAGTATAAAATCTAAATAAACAAATATAAAATGCGTATGAGATAGTCGTATGTTTGGGCAGTGCAAATAATCGATGTGAATGAGCAGCAGTTTGAAAGTTAATGCTTTAAATATTGTAGGTGAGAAAGTATTGAACATAGAATATGCATGCAAATGAATATTGGACTATTGCTGTGTTTTCCGGTCAGCTACCTCGACTTGTACAAGTCTATTTTTTGCTGTCTCCTTTCTGCCGGTCTGCCACTCTAAGGCCTTGTACGTCCTCGCTTCGGAAGTCTCATCCTTGGCGAAGTTCGCACCAAGACAGTTGAAAAGGAACCTGCTGATGTGCGGCGAAATGGTGTTGACCAGCCTGTGCCCCTGATAGGCGCCCCTATCACATCCTGCTCTTGGCCGCAGCACACATCGGTAGTTATCATTCCAGCGCACGTTCATCATAGAGATCATCATCTGGAACATCTCCAGAATGTCAGCCGTGTCCCTGTGTTCCTCCTTGCCCGTGGTCATGGCAAAGAGCCTCAGCCCGGGGGCTAACCATCGCCATGATGAGCTCGACACTCTGCTTCTCGAAGAAGAAGCACCTTCCAGGTCAACTTGTAGCCGGCCTTGACAGACTTGTAATTCTCCCACCTGGCCAGCACCTGGCTCGTCTTTAAGTTCACTGTGGCTCAGCCTTACAACAAGTCCACAGCAAAGAGCTTTTTACTTCAATCAATGAATTCTTTATAGATATGGATGTAAAACTGTCTTGATTCTTTCTTAAAAGAGCTAAAAATCAGGCAGTTACGCATCTATTTTACGTATGTATGTTTAAGAATGACGGCAATGCCGTAGCAGTTCCCATTCTCCCATTGATTTTTTTTCACAAGCATAGTACGCATAGACGGAGTTTGACTTTTGAGGCATGTTGGTGACACCGAAATGCAGTGTCAGCAATAAAATTTACTTACTAATTAATAATACTATAATAATAATAATACTAATTTAATCAAATTTAAAATCTAAACTTACAAGAATATTTATAATAATGAGTTGACAATGATAGTTTTTTGTTTCCAATCATTCTTGAGGGGAATTCTAAATCAGGCTGCTTAGGCATGAGTTTTTGCCAAGATCGTCATCAAGCTCGTGCCAATGTAGTTACCCCAGTCAAAAATTGTATCCCCTGGGTGGAGCCATACGGAGGTAGATTTGAGTCTTTATTATTCAATCAAAAAAAAAAAGTTACTCTAATAAAAATTTTAAAAAAGTTGCTTCAATCAAAATATATATTTTCATTAAAAAAGTCACTTCAATTAAAAAAAAAAAGTGTTTCAATGCAAAAATCATTTTGAAACTCAAAAGCTATTTTTCTTTGATTTTTTTATTTTTATTTTTTTCTTGATTGGAGTCAAGTGTTTTTTTTTTTTTTGATTGAAGCAACTTTTCTGATTGAAGTAATGTTGATTTGTGTTTGGGCCACATTTTGGCTGGGACATTTTTGTCTTTATTATTCATTCAAAAAATAAGTTGCTGTAAAAAAATAAATATTTTCAAAAACAAAAATCACTTCGGTCAAAAAAAAAAAAAAAAAAAAAATTAAATAATTGAAAACGTTTTTGAATGCGAAAAAAACACTTGAGATTTGAACACTTAATTTTTCATTGAAAAATCCCCCCCCAAAAGTTGCATCAAAAAAAAAAAAAAAAAAAATTACATTTTTAATTGAAAAAAAAATCGTTTTCAAAAAAAAAAAATGCCCCCCCCCCATTTTTTTGGGGGGGGGGGTAGATTATATGCAGAGCAAATGACCGTCTAAGGTGCTAGTCACACGTTCTGTTCGAAAAATAATTTTGACCCATTCTAAAAAAATTTTTTTTTGTCATTTCATTCACTTTTGTTGCAGTTTTATTGCTTTACAACTTTTATATATATAGGAAAGTCTATTTCATTTAAGGACACTTTTCGGCCACCAGGAGGGGGACCTGGACCCCCCTTAAAATCCGCTTATGATGATACGAAAAATATAATATTTACCTTGAATCCTCGAACAAATCACTCCTGAGACAATCCTTCCTTTTTGTATGCGGTACTTCTTTTGTAGTTCTTCACAAGCTTAAATCCGACATGAGTGTGTGCCGTTTTCAGCTATTACTAAATGAAGCTCGGCCCCCTCTGATTAGGTAAAGAATGACGAAGTGTCAGGTCAATAGATTATGAAGTCTATGGATATTTTTAGGATTTTTGATGAAGCATTTGGAGCAGAAACATTGTCAGAAACTCCCGGGACTGCAAATCTCAATGTTTTGTGATGTAAGTATTCTTCTCCATTTTAGAGTCCTCGTGGAATATATGTAAATATTTTACCTACGGAATGGGCTATTTTCCTTTCTTTTCGTTCTAGAGCAGAGCTGTCAAGCAGTTCAAATAGAGTGTCACAATCACAACCTTCAGTGGGACTTTTATGGCACGTACACAACGGCGGACACACGTTGTTAAGGATGAAGGGTGTTTAATCTGAAATAACTCAAAAATGCAAATAAGCGCACTTTAAATATTGCCCCATTTAGATCTCTGAAATCACTTCATTTAGTTAGTGGTAATGTGACAAACGGAAGTATTTATGTGTTTGTTAGAGGAGATGATAGGGACAGTCTCCTGATGAAAAACAAGTACCATGACAGACTCTGAAATGGAGGTGAACACCGTCTGTAGCAAACGTTTCATTCATCTGTGCTCTGGGAGTCAGATTTAATAAACACGTGCAAAAGCCCTTCAAAGCTTCAAAAAGAAAGCTTTTTACATCATGTCACAATATAGGAATTCTTGCAACAACAACAACAAAAAAAATCTGTGACTGATGTGCTTCCTTTTGAGTGGCCACCAGTAATTAAGCATATCAGGCATCTAGCCAGACACTAATGCAGGCACACACTGAGATCAACCATTTGTTTAATTAAAATGGCTGGCGTGAACTAAGGGAGCCAAAATTCCAGCTCCGACCTGTACCTTGGTGGTGTTTGCCAAAATGAATAAAGTACTTTGGCATTCTGAACGTGTTGGTGAGGGGAACAGGCATGTTCCCACTCCCACTTTCAGGGGGTCATGCACTTTGTTGAGCAACCATCTGCGCTCAGTGAGCCACTCGAGTCTGTTGTGCGCACGCTTTGGCATCCAGCTGTTTGCTCGCCTTTAGTTTCGACTTATACAACTGTTCTCTTTTCAGATCACAAAGTGCTTTATCTGAATGCGAGCGCGGTGAAGATTTATAATGCTCGGCTGTGACAGCAGGTTAGTGCTACCACATTTTATGTCCCAAAAATTGTTAACCATTTAAAATGCACTCATTTAACTCATTCACTGTCAGTGACTGCGAATGATCGCTGCCATCCCTCCCAAGCAAAATAAATAAGACATCTAGTGCCTTCAATGGGCAATCCTAGTGTGTCCTCCCAGTTTAAATTAAATGGATGTCTATGGTTTTCAATGGCATTTATCAATTAAATCTTTTATTCATTAAAAAGTATTTAAAAAATAATGTTGTTTTTTTTTTTTTTTAAACTAATTATTTTAATGGAGAGCTTGTATCCACATATGTGGACATCATGTACAGTGGGGCAAAAAAGTATTTAGTCAACCACCAATTGTGCAAGTTCTCCTACTTGAAAAGATTAGAGAGGCCTGTAATTGTCAACATGGGCAAACATCAACCATGAGAGACAGAATGTGAAAAAACCCCAGAAAATCACATTGTTTCATTTTTAAAGAATTTATTTCCAAATTAGAGTGGAAAATAAGTATTTGGTCACCTACAAACAAGCAAGATTTTTGGCTGTCAAAGAGGTCTAACTTCTTCTAACGAGGTCTAACGAGGCTCCACTCGTTACCTGTACTAATGGCACCTGTTTTAACTCATTACTGGTATAAAAAACACCTGTTCACAATCTCAGTCAGTCACACTCCAAACTCCACTATGGCCAAGACCAAAGAGTTGTCGAAGGACACCAGAGACAAAATTGTAGACCTGCACCAGGCTGGGAAGACTGAATGTGTGTCAAGTTCAAAAATAGATCCTTAGGTAGACATTGTAAAATTACCCAAAAATAAGGAGAGAAGACACTCAGTTTTCTTGGCCAAGGAGAGCAAAATGTGACTCGTGAGTCACCAAAATTGATCTAAAGGAAAAAAAATCCTCCTTGGTATTTTATTTAGGGGTTTGTCCTAAACAAAAATGGATGCCGCCCTAAGGGAGGGGAGAGCAAGCTGGAGACACCCATGTGGTTTTCGATTGGATATGTGTGTGCATGTAGGTGGAACTAAGTGAATACACATGTGGAAGCAAGAGCTTATGTAAACAATCATGTAAACAGTCAAAACAATCATATAAACAGTCAAAATAATCCAGACACTTCAGTTATGCAACGCTGCGGCCATGGAAGATGTCCTCGGATGGAAAATTGTCCTCGAAGGTCTAGACGGAAGTCCAGACGCCAGGTGCTGAAGATGCCTCGGAAGGTCTAGTTACGCAATGATGCGGCCATGAAGCAAAACAGTTGTCATCCCGACCCTCTTTTACTCTTTGTAACACTTAAGCATTATACTAAAACCTGGTATAGCAAGCAATAATCATTTACTGGTTATATAAGTAAGAAAAATAGGGCAATATGTATTATTTATGGTATATATGAGCACAAGCAAATATTCAATCAACCAACCAAGCAAACATTTAATCAATCAAACCCCGATAATTACCTCAACAATGTGCAATTGGTAAAACGCTTGGTGTACAGCAGTGGTGTCAAACCGATTCCACAAAGGGCTGCAGTGGGTCCTGGGTCTTTGTTCCAACAGATCGAGCATAGACTGTTCAACCAATGAGGTTTATGCTAAAATAAGCAGCACCTGACGGGAATCAACTGATTACACTTGTAAGACACCAGATTGGTGAAAAGGTATTCATCTCGTTTGGTTGGAATGAAATCCAGTACCCGCTGCGGCCCTTTGAGACTTGTGGTGTACAGAAATCAACGGTGGGAGTAATTATTAGAAAATGTTAGACATACAAGACCACCGATAATCTCCCTCGATCTGGGACTCCATGCAAGATCTCACGCCGTGGCGTCAAAATGATAACAAGAACGGTGGCCAAAAATCCCAGAACCACACGAGGGGACCTAGTGAATGACCTACAGAGAGCTGGAACCACATTAACAAAGGCTACTATCAGTAACACAATGCGCCGCCAGGGACTCAAACCCTGCACTGCCTGACGTGTCCCCCTGCTGAAGAAAGTACAAATCCAGGCCCGTTTGTGGTTCGCTAGTGAGCATTTGGATGATCCAGAAGAGCACTGGGAGAAATGTGTTATGTTCAGATGAAACCAGAATAGAACTTTTTGGTAGAAACACAGGTTCTCGTGTTTTGAGGAGAAAGAATGCTGAATTGCATCCGAAGAACACCATACCCACTATGAAGCTTGGGGGTGGAAACATCATGCTTTGGGGCTGTTTTTCTGCAAAAGGACGAGGACGACTGATCTGTGTGACAATGATCCCAAACACACACTAGCCAGTCTCCAGATCTCAACCCCATAGAAAATCTGTGGAAGGAGTTGAAAGTCCGTGTTGCCCAACAACAGCTCCAAAACAGCACTGCTCTAGAGGAGATCTGCATGGTGGAATGGGCCAAAATACCAGCAACATTGTGTGAAAAGCTTGTGAAGAGTTACAGAAAACATTTGGCCTCCGTTATTGCCAACAAAGTGTACATAACAAAGTATTGAGATTAACTTTTGGTATTGACCAAATACTTATTTTCCACCATGATTCGCAAATAAATTCTTTAAAAATCAAATTAGGTGATTTTCTTTTTTTTTTTTTCACATTCTGTCTCTCATGGTTGAGGTTTACCCATGTTGACAATTACAGGCCTCTCTAATATTTTCAAGTGGGAGAACTTGCACAATTAGTGGTTGACTAAATACTTATTTGCCCCACTGTAGGTCTAGAGCTGTAGCTATCGATTATTTTAGTAGACGATTATTCTGTTAACTAGTTAGTTCGAATAATCAGATTAGGAACATTAAATGCATTGCATAATAAATTTTAGGAGATGGAAAGCAAAGGCTTGCTAAGATTGCACTTTAAAAAAAGCATTAAATGCCAACATTAAAAAAATCCTGAGTGTTTCTTAAAACTATGCAGGATTGCACTTTCATTTCAAAATAAATCAAAGTACCTGAGTTGAGCCTCTAATGTTATTTTTTTTTAAAAAGATACAAATTAAGATCTAAATACAACAAAAGAACAATTGGCTAACTAGCGTAGCAAAAGTCCGCTTGCTTAAATGCTATAAAATGCTAACTTTTTTTCACAATATACTTTACAATCGTTCAAACACATATTCCCACAAGAAAAAAAAAAAAAAAAAAGTTAAAAATACCTATAAACTAAATTACGAATCCACAAAAAACTGCTTATGTTGGTCTTAACAGGGAGCAGCTAGATTCAGCCATGTTAAATGAGTTATGTCATATTTACTGAGGGCAGTGTATCCACCCAAATCAGTAAAACTAAACGCAAACACTTTCAAAACAAACCATGACAACGTTACTTTCATTAAACGAATACTCAAAGCAGCAAAATTTGATTCAAAGCTTCATTCTAATCAATTACTCAAGTTAATCGATTCATCATTGCAGAACTAAGTAGGTCACACTTGAAAACCAAAAGGTCTATACTAGGGGTGTACCAAAAGCCAAATTATGGCCGAAACAAAAAACCGAATATTGTAAACACTTGGCCGAAAAACCGAAATGCTGAAAAATACACATGCATATACATATATTTTTTTAAAATTTCATTTTAATTTATCTTTAAATTTATTTATTTATTTTTTGCGGATTATCGTAATTTTCGAACTACAAACCGGATTACCGTAGTTTTCGAACTACAAGCCGCAATTTTTTCCCTTCATTTTGAATCCTGTGGCTGATTTTTTTGTGCATCTAGTGTAAAATCTAAGAATTTTATAGTCATTTTAAATTTTGTTGTACTTATATAAAAATACTTCATCTGGATTTTATGAGGGAATGACTTTGAATTTTTTGATGCCACTGCTCATGGAGACTCATACACTATATGCCTAAGGGAGGTGCCTGTTTTGGTCTTAGGTCGCTAGCGGCTTTGGTTTTGAAAATATTTGAACATTTTGAAAATCGCCCCCCCTTATGGTGCTGCTCAGCAAATGTACATGTACAGTGGGGCAAATAAGTATTTAGTCAACGACTAATTGTGCAAGTTCTCCCACTTGAAAATATTAGAGAGGCCTGTAATTGTCAACATGGGTAAACCTCAACCATGAGAGACAGAATGTGGGGAAAAAAATCACATTGTTTGATTTTTAAAGAATTTATATGCCAATCATGGTGGAAAATAAGTATTTGGTCAATACCAAAAGTTCATCTCAATACTTTGCTGTGTACCCTTTGTTGGCAATAACGAAGGCCAAACGTTTTCTGTAACTCTTCACAAGCTTTTCACACACTGTTGCTGGTATTTTTGCCCATTCCTCCATGCAGATCTCCTCTAGAGCAGTGATGTTTTGGGGCTGTTGTTTGGCAACACGGACTTTCAACTCCCTCCACAGATTTTCTATGGGGTTGAGATCTGGAGACTGGCTAGGCCACTCCAGGACCTTGAAATGCTTCCTACGAAGCCACTCCTTTGTTGCCCTGGCTGTGTGTTTGGGATCATTGTCACGCTGAAAGACCCAGCCACATCTCATCTTCAATGCCCTTGCTGATGGAAGGAGATTTTCACTCAAAATCTCTCGATACATGGCCCCATTCATTCTTTCCTTTACACAGATCAGTTGTCCTGGTCCCTTTGCAGAAAAACAGCCCCAAAGCATGATGTTTCCACCCCCATGCTTCACAGTGGGTATGGTGTTCTTCGGATGCAATTCAGTATTCCTTCTCCACCAAAAACAAGAACCGATGTTTCTACCAAAAAAGTTCTATTTTGGTTTCATCTGACCATAACACATTCTCCCAGTCCTCTTCTGAATCATCCAAATGCTCTCTAGCGAACCGCAGACGGGCCTGGACGTGTTCTTTCTTCAACAGGTGGACACGTCTGGCAGTGCAGGATTTGAGTCCCTGGCGGCGAATTGTGTTACTGATAGTATCCTTTGTTACTGTGGTCCCAGCTCTCTGTAGGTCATTCACTAGGTCCCCCTGTGTGGTTCTGGAATTTTTGGTCACCGTTCTTGTTATCATTTTGACGCCACGGGGTGAGATCTTGCGTGGAGCCCCAGATCGAGGGAGATTATCAGTGGTCTTGGTGTCTTCCATGTTGTAATAATTGCTCCCACAGTTGATTTCTTTACCCCAAGCGTTTTACCAAGTGCACATTCAGTCTTCCCAGCCTGGTGCATGTCTACAATTTTGTCTCTGGTGTCCTTCGACAGCTCTTTGGTCTTGGCCAAAGTGGAGTTTGAAGTGTGTCTGACTGAGATTGTGGACAGGTGTCTTTTATACATATGAGTTAAAGCAGGTGCCATTAATACAGGTAACGAGTGGAGCCTCGTTAGACCTCTTTAGAAGAAGTTAGACCTCTTTGACAGCCAGAAATCTTGCTTGTTTGTAGGTGACCAAATACTTATTTTCCACTCTAATTTGCTAATAAATTCTTTAAAAATCAAACAATGTCATTTTTTTCCCCACATTCTGTCTCTCATGGTTGATGTTTGCCCATGTTGACAATTACAAGCCTCTCTAATCTTTTCAAGTAGTAGAACTTGCACAATTGGTGGTTGACTAAATACTTATTTGCCCCTCTGTATGCATTTAAATTCTTCTTTAATCAAGCGAACGTTATTAAAATAAACTACAAAATACTCACACACAGACTCAAATGCACTGTACTCAATGTGATGCGGGACACCAATGGAAACAACTTCAGAAGCGTGTAGAAGCGATGAAGCAAATTAATGTTATTATCCTTCATTTAATAATTTGGATATTTCTCTGATACCTCAAAATACTTCCAAACCTCATCACATGAGGACTAAGGTTCTTCACACTTTTGGGTGGTAAACTTTCGGCCCCTTTAACCAAAAACTGAAAATGCAATTTTAGCTACCGTAATTTCTGGACTATAAGGAGCACCTGACTATAAGCCGCCACCCAACAAATTTGACACGAAAACAGTTCACTGTTCATAAAAAAGGCTCACTGGACAATAAACCGCAGCTGTCCTCACTGTATTATGGGATATTTAGAACCAAAATACATTAACCGGTAACACTTTATTTGACAGCGGCATCATCAGACTGTCATAAGACCAAATGAGTCACCATAAAGCTTTGAACCAATTGGCTGCAAAGCTTCATTGCTTCAAGAAGCTTCATTTGGCCATCATTGCTCCCTTGGGGGAAACAGTTAACCTCTGCTGCCACCTGCTGTCAACACTGTTGTCGTCCAACGTGCCTCCTAGCATGCATTGTAGCGCTGCAAATATTAAATAATAATCAAAATTCATGTTCTCTGCTAATTATTTCTTCAGTTACTCTTCCAGTTGTTTCATAAATTGCTAGCTCTGGTATTTGGTAAAACTTTATTTGACAGTGGCAAAATAAAACTGTCGTAAAACCGTCATACTTATGACATTATTGACGTCATGACAGATGTCATTTTGTGTCATCCGGAAAATTATCTCACTTTTGAATATATGCAAAAGATCTGAGTTGGACATATATGGAGTGTTGGTGACATAATCTGCCAGATGATACTTAATGACATCTGTCATAAGCATTCATTAACGGCCATGATAGTGTCATAATCACGTCATAATTATGACGGTCTTATGGCAGTCTTATGACACCGTTGTTAAAGTGTTACCTATTAATCCAAATAAATCAACAAATAAGCTGCAGGATTCAAAATGAGGGAAAAAAGTAGCGTCTTATAGTCCGAAAATTACGGTATTTAAGGTTTTCGTTTTTTTTTTTTTTTTAATACATTATAAAAATACAAACCAACTATCATTTGTGTCATTGTTGTGCATCTGAATATGAAGAACACAATCACAACCTTTGCTACGTTTGTTGTCAGTGGATGTGATCTTCGATTGGATTTGGATTAATAAAACGTACTAATGTGCATCGGTAGAGTGGAAAGTAGAGCTGAAACGAATACTCGAGCAACTCGAGTAACTTGAGTTTAAAAACTGATCCGAGTAATTTTTTTCACCTCGAGGAATAGTTTAATTTTGCCAGCTCTCGGTATCACGTTTTGCCCGGACTACTTTTAATGCGTAACAACGCGCTGACGTCACGTGCGTAGAGGAAGAAGCAATAAAAAAAATAAAAAATTTAAAAAAAACACTGCAGCCGACACCGCTACAAACTATGCCAACGTTGCTAAAAACTACGCCCGCAGGATGCTAGTGTGGTAGCAGGTAGTGTCCGATGTGTCTCATAGATATCACATGCATTTAGGACTAGATGCGAAATGACAGACTCGGCCGCGTCTGGGCAGCGTTAGTAAATAGCCGCCATCTTTAAGCAGTAGAGTTTTCATCGCTAATAAATATAACGTTACTGTCACTCGCTCACGTAACGTTAGCCCTTCGGAGGGCTAGGTTTCTATTGATTATGACCACTGTCGATGCGTGGCTAACGTGTCTTACATACAGGTTTTATTTAATCTGTAAAAACACAGCGCTGTAGAGTGATGAGGGTGTGAAATTAAAACAATAAAGCTAACTGTCAGTTTTAGCTCAGTAGTAATTGCTGAAAAAAACACCAATTAGCACTGGTCCCTAATGTGCTCCAATACAGTAGGTATCATACATTTATTTTGAACACTGCAAAAACTCAAAATTTTATCAGTACTTACAGTTTAGACTAACTTAAAACTTAACTAGAACTTAAAAATAGCTTGACACAAATGGAAATTCAATTGAAACACGTGGGAAAAACATGTAGCTTTCAAGTGATGTGTGTTATCAAGCGTAATCAGTGGCGCCTCCAGAAATTTTTCATAGGGGTGGCCAGATGGGGCCACTTAAAATCTTGGGGTGGCCAAAACTAAAAGCCATAATTTCAGGTTTTCATTATATTATTGCAGTAAAAAGGTCAGGGGAAAACTATCAGAAAGACTTAAGGACACGACTACTGATATACTTTGGTGTATTGTGTAATATTGGATGTTACTAATGATTTAATGTGCATAGTCCATAACTGTCCAGTCAACATTTTGAGTTCCACAACATTTCTGTTTTATTGTGTTATGTATATATTTGGCATAAGGCATACATTTAACTAGGGCTGTCAAACGATTAAAATTTTTAATCGAGTTAATCACAGCTTAAAAATTAATTAATCATAATTAATAGCAATTCAAACCATCTCTAAAATATGCCATATTTTTCTGTAAATTATTGTTGGAATGGAAAGATAAGACAAGACGGATATTTTCATTCAACATACTGTACATAAGTACTGTATTTGGTTATTATAACAATAAATCCACAAAATGGCATAAACTTTATTAACATTCTTTCTGTGAAAGGGATCCACGGATAGAAAGACTTCTAATTATGAAAGGATAAATGTGTGTTTGTATATTGTGACTAAATATTGCCATCTAGTGTATTTGTTGAACTTTCAGTAAATTATACTGTCGCAACCTAACTGTTCTGCCCAAATGCAGGATGGGAAATGGTGCAGCCATGACTGTGTGTGGTGGCTGCAAATGCTATATCTTCTCTGCGTTGGGTAAACTACAGGGTGTTAAGAAACAGATCAACTCCTGTCATTCTTCCCCACGTCGCTTCCCACAGTATTTATAGGTGCTGCGGGAGAGATGACAAAGCTCTAGCCAAGTAAAAGCACGGCCCCAATGAATGCTTGTATCTACTCCACTCTGCCTCTTATCTCTGTATATAAGTCAAATGGCGCCATTGTAGGCTGTTTGCGGCAATGCGTGAATGAGTCGTACAGCGAATGCATTAATTGCGATAAATATTTTCACGTGATTAATTTTAAAACACTAATTACCGCCTGTTAATGTGATAAATTTCACAGCCCTACATTTAACAAAACAAAATAAATGCATTCATTTGGGATGAAATGCATAACTGATGCTACAACAATCTAACGATATACTGGCAAGCGGGGTGGCCAGTGGGGTGGCCAACCAATTTTTAGGGGTGGCCGTGGCCACCCCTGGCCACCCCCTGTTGGCGCCACTGAGCGTAATTACATTTTTAGGTAAGAAATATGTTTTTTTTTAATAAGATCTACAAGTTTTTTTGGGTGAAAGCAGTGAATTTTTTTTCTTGTCACATCTGAGATGCAATTGTTGGCTGTTTTCAACAATGTACATCGAAAATAAAGACATTGATTGACTGAAAATGGTTCAATATTGGATTAAATGTCTTTTTTTCTTATGTACAGTATATTTATAATTGCTCTTTACCTAAAAAAAATGTTTTATCCGATTACTCGATTAATCAATAGAACTTCCAGTCGATTACTAGATTACTAACCTATTCGGTAGCTGCAGCCTTAGTGGAAAGACACTCCCCAGGGTGGGAATAAGGGTCAGGGCTGCCAGGGCTGCTCTATTAACTCTTCTGCTGCTGGGGTGCTGACGACATCCTATATGACACCATCATTTATCACCTGCCTACATGTTGCCAAACAGCTGCTATCAATCACCTGAAAAGATTGTCGTCACACCAGAGTAACCGTTCATGTGAGCCCAATGATGAATAGAAAAGATGACACAGTAGGTAAACGGCTTATTGCAAACTATCACTTAAATATCACATTAAGAAGATAATCTATTGCAGTGGTTCTTAACCTGGGTTTGAGCAAACGCTAGGGGTTCGGTGCGAAAGGGTCAGGGGTTCGCCAAGTAATTCACGCAGCGACCCATTTTAATACACTGACTAAATCTATACAAACAAATTTTAGACCAGGTTTTGGACAGGTTTGCCCCACTTTACATTTATTCCATTCGTACTAAACGTACGGCCCACATAGTGAATCACATGCTTTTTTTTGGACACTTTAGCTGTAAAACTGGAGATTTGTGATTTTTTTTTTTTTTTTTTTTAATTATGATCCAGTCCATTACTTTACATGGGTAGCTTTTCTGTCTGCACTTGCTAAAGAGGTAACAAGGAAAGGACCCAAACATGCACCAAAACCAACAGGAAATGACCCGAAATCAACAGAAAATAACCTAAAATTAGGGTTGTTCCGATCATGTTTTTTTTGCTCCCGTTCCGATCCCGATCGTTTTACTTTGAGTATCTGCCGATCCCGATATTTCCCGATCCGACTGCTTTTTTTTGCTCCCGATTCAGTTCCAACATTCCCAATAATTTTTCCCCATCATATACATTTTGGCAATGCATTAAGAAAAAAATGAATAAAACTCCGACAAATACATACATTCAACATACAGTACATAAGTACTGTATTTGTTTATCATGACAATAAATCCTCAAGATGGCATTTACATTATAAACATTCTTTCAGTGAGAGGAATCCACGGATAGAAAGACTTGAAATTCTTAAAGGATAAATGTGACTTTGTATATTGTGACTAAATATTGTCATCTAGTGTATTTGTTGAGCTTTCAGTAAATGATACTGTAGCCATGCCCAAATGCATGATGGGAAGTGCAACCATGACTGTGCTTAGTGCTACCAACTGATATATCTTCTCTGTGTTGGGAAATAAAATAGGGTGTTAAGAAAAAGATAAATTACTGTCTTGCTTCCCCACATTGCTTCCTACGATATTTCTAATCGTAGGGAGACGGATTGTAAGGCTTTAGCCATTTAAAACAAGGCTCCAAAGGCTGCCAAAATTCACTCTACTCACTTTACTCTGTCTTTTAGCTCTCTATATAGGTAAAACGGCGCCATTACAGATTGAGCGCGACAGTGCGTGAGTGGGTCGTGCAGTGCATTCATTAATTGCGTTAAATATTTTAACGTGATAAATTTTTTGAAAATTATTTACCGCAGTTATCGGGATAAATTTGATAACCCTACCTTAAGTCTAAACTAAAGACTCTGGATAAGTGTAACATATCATGTCTGTAACATTAAATACAATTAGAAAACGATTTAATAAAAAAATATATACAGTATATATTTTTAAAAAAGGCATGTCCGATATTTTTTTGCTGATTCCGATACTTTGAAAATGACGTGATCGGACCCGGGATGTCCGATCACGTCATTTTTAAAGTATCGGACATCTCTACCTAAAATGCTCCAAAATGTACAGGAAGTAGTCCATATGTAAGTATCCCAAAATAACAAAGAACTGACCTAAAATGAACTCGATGGCTTCCATTGACAACGATAGGCATCCAATTCACTTAAAGTGCCTGTGACACGAAAAAGCATGTTTATTTCATAATACACGCGACATTTTGTGCTCCTGAATGAAATTGACTGCTTGGATGTGTGTGGAAGTGATCACTATCACTATATATATTTAGTTTTTTGAATGTTTTTTGAAATGAGTGACTTCCGGCAACGGTCTCGAGTTGAGAAAGAGGGCGCTGTGACGTGTACGGAGGAAGGAGTCCTCTTCACTTTACAGCCGTACCGTTGTATGAGAAGGACTAATTATTCAGCTGATTTTGCGGATTGATACGTTTATTTTTCGTATCACGCCAGCCAAACGGCTGCAGAAAAATCTTGCTGTAGGAGGGAGAGGCGTGTGTGTTCTTGTTCACCGGTGGCTATTGGCCAAAACAAGCCCTACTCCTGTTGGACCATGGGACTTACGAGGAAGTGAGTAAACATCGTGTTTTGTATTATGTCAAATACTGGGATCATTTTAATATGTAGGTGGCTTGCATTTTGTGACATGCTCCTTGTCCCCTCGGCCGACGACTTGTCGCACATCCCCCCGCCGGGAGAGCACAACTAGTATACTTGGCTTATTCCCCTCTTCAAGTGCCCGGTGTTCTGTCAAATTTTCCGACCAATCAAAAATTGCAACTTTTCAGTTAAAAATAGCCGCGAATACAGTGATTACAAAGTAAACACTACAAACTTTCTTTAAATACATTGCCCTCCATAATTATTGGCACCCCTGATAAAGATTTTTTAGCTTCTAATACATTGTTTTAATTCAAATAATATGGGACCTTAATGGAAAAAAAGAGAAAAATCCAACCTTCAATACAAGTGCATTCATTCAGTTGGGAAAAAAATCCCACATAAAGAAAAAATATTTGACATCAAATGATGTGTGTCACAATTATTAAAACCCCTGGTGTTAACACTTTGTACAACCCACTTTTGCCAACAAAATGAGGTCTGGGGACTGAGATGGCCATGGGAGGAGCTTCATTTTGTGTCTGGTGAACTATTTCTGTGTAGATTTGGCCATATGTTTAGGGTCATTGTCTTGCTGAAAGACCCAGTGACGACCCATCTTCAGCTTTCGGGCAGAGGGCAACAGATTTTGATTTAAAATGTCCTGGTATTTCAAAGCATTCATGATGCCATGCACCCTAACAAGGTTCCCAGAGCCTTTAATCGTCAACATGGGTAAACCTCAACCATGAGAGACAGAATGTGGGAAAAAAAACAGAGAATCACATTGTTTGATTTTTAAAGACTTTTTTTCAAAATTAGAGTGGAAAATAAGTATTTGATCACCAACAAACAAGATTTCTGGCTGTCAAAGAGGTCTAACTTCTTCTAACGAGGTCTGACGAGGCTCCACTCGTTACCTGTATTAATGGCACCTGTTTTAACTCCTTATCGGTATAAAAGACACATGTCCACAATCTCAGTCAGTCACACTCCAAACTCCACTATGGCCAAGACCAAAGAGCTGTCGAAGTACACCAGAGACAAAATTGTAGACCTGCACTAGGCTGGGACGACTGAATCTGCAATAGGTAAAACGCTTGGTGTAAAAAAATCAACTGTGGGAGCAATTATTAGAAAATGGAAGACATACAAGACCATGGATAATCTCCCTCGATCTGGGGCTCCATGCAAGATCTCACCCCGTGGCGTCAAAATGATAACAAGAACGGTGAGCAAAAATCCCAGGATCACATGGGGGGACTAGTGAATGACCTACAGAGAGCTGGGACCACAGTAACAAATCAGTAACACAATGCGCCGCCAGGGACTCAAATCCTGCACTGCCAGACGTTTCCCCCTGCTGAAGCCAGTACACGTCCAGGCCCGTTTGCGGTTCGCTAGAGAGCATTTGGATGATCCAGAAGAGGACTGGGAGAATGTGTTATGGTCAGATGAAAACAAAATAGAACTTTTTTGGTAGAAACACAGGTTCTCGTGTTTGGAGGAGAAAGAATACTGAATTGCATCTGAAGAACACCATACCCACTGTGAAGCATGGGGGTGGAAACATCATGCTTTGGGGCTGTTTTTTTGGCTTAGGGACCAGGATGACTGATCTGTGTGAAGGAAAGAATGAATGGGCCCCATGTATTGAGAGATTTTTAGTGAAAATCTCCTTCCATAAGCAAGGGCATTGAAGATGAGACGTGGCTGGGTCTTTCAGCATGACAATGATCCCAAACACACAACCAGGGCAACAAAGGTGTGGCTTCGTAAGAAGCATTTCAAGGTCCTGGAGTCCTGGTCTCCAGATCTCAACCCCATAGAAAATCTGTGGAGGGAGTTGAAAGTCCGTGTTGCCCAACGACAGCCCCAAAACATCACTGCTCTAGAGGAGATCTGCATGGAGGAATGGGCAAAAAATACCAGCAACAGTGTGTGAAAAGCTTGTGAAGAGTTACAGAAAACATTCGGCCTCCGTTATTGCCAACAAAGGGTACATAACAAAGCAATGAGATGAACTTTTGGTATTGACCAAATACTTATTTTCCACCATGATTTGCAAATAAATTCTTTAAAAATCAAATAAAGTGATTTTCAGTTTTTTTTTTCCACATTCTGTCTCTCATGGTTGAGGTGTACCCATGCTGACAATTACAGGCCTCTCTAATATTTTCAAGTGGGACTTGAACTTGCACAATTAGTGGTTGACTAAATACTTATTTGCCCCATTGTATATGTGTTTCTTAAAACATATTTCAGTCAAAGAGAACAATTGTGGCTTATTAAAGCCTACAAGTCTTTAAGTTGGAGGTTCCCTATAATGTCAGAAAGATTTCTAAAGCTGTAAAGAAAGCCCCATGAGAAACAACATCTGGAGGGGAGGACTAAAGCCCGTGAAAAGTGCTGATATCACACTTGAACACGCAAGCCACTCATAAGCAGAGAAGAAAAAGGCCAGGGCATCTGTTCCAATACTTTTGCTAACATGGAAACGGGCTGCTTTGTTACAAATATGTGTATATACCAGGGAATAAAAGATCAAATGTTGATCTCCTGTTTCATGTTCCCCTTTTGAAGTTAAACCCAAATGTTTTTAGTCGACAGCAAAATTTAAGCAATTGGCCTCGATGTTAAAATAGATTTGGAGGAGAGCGCAGATACTCCCCAGAGGTCTTGCAACTTGAATCAAATCCGAAATGTTTTCAAATAGGGAGGATCATCTAGTGTGATCGTGTTTGCGTGAGGGGTTTGAGGTCTCGGGCGCATGGGAAACGATTCTTTTTTTGGCAATGAAGATTTTGGAGAGTGGGAAATTGACAACATCTGTGGATAGCTAGATGATAGCTCGATCACGTCCTATGTTACTTATTCATTGTACTGTTTATGAAGTGCCTGTGACATTAAGAAGAAAAATGAAAAAAACATTTTAAATAGCATCATTATTGGAATTAAAATCATATTTTGAGTAGGACTGTCAAACGATTAAAATTTTTAATCGCATTAATTACAGCTTTAAAATTAGATACTCAAACTAAAACGATCGGGATCGGATCGGGAGCAAAAAAAAACATGATCGGAACAACCCTAGATAAAACCAATGATAACGTTTTTCAGTCTGCTCTAGGCTAGCCTCATGTTTGTTGTCTCTGTCACCTTTTTGTCATTCTGAATCTTCCTCCTCCTCTAAATATGACTCAAACATATATGGCTGTATTTCACATACTTCCTCTGGATCGACAATATTGTTGGAAAAATCCACACTTGAACCAAAATCGCTGAAAAACACTTCCTCCTCCATTGGGCTGAATGCTAAATCCGCTGAATTCGCTCATTCTATTACATCATCACCCAGATGGAGCCGCCAAAGCACTACAATGACAGGAGGAGCTAAACGGCAGATTTAAAGACGTATTTCTCGTCATCAGCGCTTTGCCAAATTGTTGTATAAAGTCGAATCGTCTCAAAATTAGGGCTGTCAAAATTTTCGCGTTAACGGGCAGTAATTTTTTTTTTTTAAATTAATCACGTTAAAATATTTGACGCAATTAACGCACAAGCCCCGCTCAGACAGATTTAAATGACAGTAGAGTGAAATGCCCACTTGTTAGTTGTGTTTTATAGAGTTTTGCCGCCTTCTGCTGGCGCTTGAGTGTGACTGATTTTATAGGCTTCAGCACCCATGAGCATTGTGTAAGTAATTATTGACATCAACAATGGTGGGCTACTAATTTATTATTTGATTGAAAATTTTACAAATTTTATTAAAACGAAAACATGAAGAGGGGTTTAAATATAATATTTCTATAACTTATACTATCTTTTAAGAACTACAAGTCTTTCTATCCATGGATCGCTTTAACAGAATGTTAATAATGTTAATGCCATCTTGTTGATTTATTGTTATAATAAACAAATACAGCACTTATGTACAGTATGTTGTATGTATATATCCGTCTTATGTCTTATCTTTCCATTCCAACAATAATTTACAGAAAAATATGGCATATTTTAGAGATGGTTTGAATTGCGATTAATTACGATTAATTAATTTTTAAGCTGTAATTAACTCGATTAAAAATTTTAATCGTTTGACAGCCATAATAATAATATAATACCGCGTGTATTATGAAATAAACATGCTTTCTTGTGTCAGATGCACTTTAAACCATGACTTTGTAACCACACTGTGTCTTTGTGTTAAATGCTCAGATGTCAACAACTGAAACCACAAACGTACATTTTGATCACTTTTATTGAGACGTTGTCAGTCACACGAGTGATATCGTGCTGCGCGGTGAACGCCGGATGAGGTGTAGATCTGTAGAGCTGTCTTGCTCAACTCTACTCTCAATTCAACAATGAGTCCCAAGACGGAGACGAATAATATTTATGGCTTGACTTGTGGAACCGTTTGCCTGCAGCATGAGCTGAGCTGGCTGTCAGCCCGCTCACCAAAGATGAACTTTGACGTTAGCTCCCCTAAATCCTCTATGATTAAATATTTGCTGGCTCATTTAATATGAATGTGAATAAATGGCCAGGCAGTGGGTTCATGTCCGTTCCGCTGCAGTAATTGCCATGATTTGACAAAAAGACCTCCACCGCACCTCGTCGTTTTCATTTCCTCCTCTCTTTCTTCCAGAGTTGTTGTTGTCAAAAGTCCTGACTGATTTTAAGTCGCTACTTTTCTGGACTAATTGAATGGAATTAATATGTCATGCTCATTGAGGCTATGCGTCTAGTAGCACACTTGAAATATGTGGGCCTGTGAAAAAGGAAAAAAAAGAAGGGCCGCACATGCACAGGCAGCTAATTCCATGATTGATCATGTCCTTGGCGGTTCTCCACTTTCTCTGTCATTGACAAAGCCTAGAAACTATTAGAATACATTAAAGTGTGTCACAGTATTCCTGGAGGATACGATCGTCTTATTTTGAGGGACGCTGACTTTTTCCTGCTGTGGCAGTGCAGTGATGTTCACCTTTCACTATCAAATGCTCTTGCATCATTTTGCTGAGAGTTAAACAACACTACAGGAAAGTGTTTTTTATTTAGATAGTGGTTGTTAAAATGATCATCTGATTTAAATACATGTAGGCTCTAATAAACCACAATTGTTCTCTTGTACTAAAATATGTTGTTAGAAACGCATAAAATGTTAAATCAAAGGCAATATTTTATAATATTTAGTCCATATTTTGACTGTTAGTTGGCGCCATGGTTTGCGGGCTCGCAGTGATGATGTAATTGGTATCTTTCCGAATATGTAGCGTGTTCAACAATTGCTTATTGCTGCCTAAACTTGCGAAGTAAATTTTTTTTAAATTGACAGCGTAGTTTTTCAGTTTCTGCTATAACAACAGCCTAGCAACGAGGGACTCGCCTCACTGCCGGCCGCTACGTAATGACGTCACCTCGCCAGCACTCCATTACGAAAGCAACACGCTATCCTCGCTACATATTGCAAAAATTTTCTGGATTTTAATCGCCAGATTCATCATGCCATCTCAACGTATAGTGATAAATTGCTCACGCGAAGGCTTAAGACTCAATGAGGGATCCAAAAAAACCTTCTGCAAGGATTTGGACCAAGCGCAGAGGCGGAGTTTGACTTTTAGGAAAGGGGAGCACAACATGTTGATGAAGCCGAAGTGGAGTATCAGCAATAAAATTAACTTCCAAGAATAATTATCATAATAAGTTTTTTGTTTCCCATCATCTTTGAAGGGAATTCTAAATCAGGCTGCTTAGGACAGCCGCAGTGGGGCAAATAAGTATTTAGTAAAGATGCACCGATACTAGTATCGGCAGGGGGCGCCGATCCGGCCCGAAATGGTGGTATCGGTATCGGCGAATACCAACAAAGACGGCGCCGATACCATTTACCGGTCCATTATTATAACATTTGACCACAGCCTTTTTCTCCTCCTGGCGCTCACTACACTCTGTCTCTGTGTTGTGTGATGACACGTGAACACCAAGCAGCTATTGCTATTGGCCTGCTCCAGACCAATGAGAGTGGGCCAATAGCCACTCCTGACCAATCAAAAGGGGGCTTTTTCATATGGACGAAAAACAAACCAGGAAATATGGCGGCGCCGCGGCGGTCGGGAAATATTTCCAAATAGAAATCCCGTCGATTAAAATCAATGGCTGCATGCAAGATTTGCGGCCTGAAAGTTTGGAGATGTGTTAAATCGGCCAGTTTCAATACCTTGAACTTGATAAAACATTTGAAGACGAAACGTGAACGAACACAACGAGTTTGAGCCTGCAAGAGCAGGACTGCTATCCAGAGGAAGAAGGCCGCTGGACCGGAGCAACCATCTCTGGTCAGTTCACTTCGTCTACTTTACTTTTATTGTCTTTTACTGAAAGAAATGCCGCAGTAATTTGGGAAGTGTTTCCAAAGTATTGTTGCCACCTTTCAGAAATAGAAATAATGGACTCCCACCTCCCGAAAAAAAGGAGAGACGGGATGCTGTGGTCAATTATTACTTATAATTGTTAGCGTCCGCAAATGCGGAAACAAGGTTGAACCTCGAAGCAGACAACAAGCGGGGGATACATAAAAGGGTTTACTGATTGCAAACAAAAAATAACACGCGATCGCGGGTAGTAGAAATAACAAAAGGAGTCCGTGACAGCAGGTCGACGGACAAACTAAGATAGGCAGCGGTTACAAACGAGAGCAGCACACTAACAGAAAAACCCAATGCAGGGGCATAACAAGCAAATGTAGCGAGATTATTGTGCCAGGTGTCAAATAGCGATCAGCAAGGCAAATATCTCGGCAGCCTTCTCTGAGATCTCCCGTGCTTAAATGCTGCGTTGACGAGCCTGCATTGGATTCAAGTGCCACGCCCCCACGCCCAGCAACAAAACACAATCTAACCAGCAGCAGAATGTGACAATAATTTCATGAAAGTTGCACTGTTTGGACTTTAAGAGGTTTAAAAAAGTTTATTCAGTTCATTCAGAGTTTATTATTATGAATTTATTTTTACTTTCTTACTGTTGGGCTAGTATTATACATGTTTTATTAATTTCACAAATTTAGCACTATTTTGGCCTTTGAGACCGGAAGGTTTATTCAACTATTTTCTACTCGGGTTTAGTGTACTTTTTCCTATTTTGCAAAGGTAAGCAACAGCCTGACAAAGCCTTGATAGCAATGATTTCACATCCAATTTTGTAGCTCTTTGGGGGAAAAAAAAAAAAATTAAGAAAAAAAATATATATATATTTATACAGTGCCTTGCAAAAGTATTCGGCCCCCTTGAATCTTGCAACCTTTCGCCACATTTCAGCCTTCAAACATAAAGATATGAAATTTAATTTTTTTGTCAAGAATCAACAGCAAGTGGGACACAATCGTGAAGTGGAACAACATTTATTGGATAATTTAAACTTTTTTAACAAATAAAAAACTGAAAAGTGGGGCGTGCAATATTATTCGGCCCCTTTACTTTCAGTGCAGCAAACTCACTCCAGAAGTTCAGTGAGGATCTCTGAATGATCCAGTGTTGTCCTAAATGACCGATGATGATAAATAGAATCCACCTGTGTGTAATCAAGTCTCCGTATAAATGCACCTGCTCTGTGATAGTCTCAGGGTTCTGTTTAAAGTGCAGAGAGCATTATAAAAACCAAGGAACACACCAGGCAGGTCCGAGATACTGTTGTGGAGAAGTTTAAAGCCGGATTTGGATACAAAAAGATTTCCCAAGCTTTAAACATCTCAAGGAGCACTGTGCAAGCCATCATATTGAAATGGAAGGAGCATCAGACCACTGCAAATCTACCAAGACCCGGCCGTCCTTCCAAACTTTCTTCTCCAACATGTAGAAAACTGATCAGAGATGCAGCCAAGAGGCCCATGATCACTCTGGATGAACTGCAGAGATCTACAGCTGAGGTGGGAGAGTCTGTCCATAGGACAACAATCAGTCGTACACTGCGCAAATCTGGCCTTTATGGAAGAGTGGCAAGAAGAAAGCCATTTCTCAAAGATATCCATAAAAAGTCTTGTTTAAAGTTTGCCATGAGCCACATGGGAGACACACCAAACATGTGGAAGAAGGTGCTCTGGTCAGATGAAACCAAAATGGAACTTTTTGGCCACAATGCAAAACGATATGTTTGGCGTAAAAGCAACACAGCTCATCACCCTGAACACACCATCCCCACTGTCAAACATGGTGGTGGAAGCATCATGGTTTGGGCCTGCTTTTCTTCAGCAGGGACAGGGAAGATGGTTAAAATTGACGGGAAGATGGATGCAGCCAAATACAGGAACATTCTGGAAGAAAACCTGTTGGTATCTGCACAAGACCTGAGACTGGGACGGAGATTTATCTTCCAGCAGGACAATGATCCAAAACATAAAGCCAAATCTACAATGGAATGGTTCAAAAATAAACGTATCCAGGTGTTAGAATGGCCAAGTCAAACTCCAGACCTGAATCCAATCGAGAATCTGTGGAAAGAGCTGAAGACTGCTGTTCAAAAACACTCTCCATCCAACCTCACTGAGCTCGAGCTGTTTTGCAAGGAAGAATGGGCAAGAATGTCAGTCTCTCGATGTGCAAAACTGATAGAAACATGCCCCAAGCGACTTGCAGCTGTAATTGGAGCAAAAGGTGGCGCTACAAAGTATTAACGCAAGGGGGCCGAATAATATTGCACGCCCCACTTTTCAGTTTTTTATTTGTTAAAAAAGTTTAAATTATCCAATAAATTTTGTTCCACTTCACGATTGTGTCCCACTTGTTGTTGATTCTTGACAAAAAATTAAAATTTTATATCTTTATGTTTGAAGCCTGAAATGTGGCGAAAGGTTGCAAGGTTCAAGGGGGCCGAATAGTTTTGCAAGGCACTGTAAATTATTAAAGCACTATGGCACGCTACAGTGACGACAGTGACTCTGACGTGGACCTTACAACAATGTTGGAGTTCATCAGGGAACACGTGTTTGCGTACTGCTGAGCTCCCGAGTGAAGAGTGGTCAAGGTGGAAATATTATTTTTTGTGAATAAATGTGCTTAAGTGGAAGCTTCCCCCCTTTCTGGTACTTTTATACACGTATCCTAGCTACCACGCGTTACAATGTACAAGACCTGGATTACACAAGGTGTGCTCTTTGGCCTGTACTGTATGTAAAGCACACGACAGCTCTGGATGCTAACAATCTACATAATTATATTGGGAAAACGTTTGAAAATGCAATATGCTTACCTTGAATATCTGCTAATAAAACCGGAGTTCCCAAATCCCAACAGCATGCACTCTCGCTCCCAACCGGGGTTTCCAACAGGACTCTCTCGCATCACCAGTTTTGCCCAACTTTTGTCTTATCAGGTATTTGCTGCACGCATTTTTCCCTGAAGCTCGTCATGTGAATGACCGACAGTGCTGTCCTGCTCTTCACTTTTCAGATCTGGTTCAAATAGGAAGGGTAGAACTGACGACATGTTGGGAAAGCTAACGAGTGACAAGCTGGAATTTCGGCATTCGGGGCCAGTGACGTCACGCACTGCGACGTAACAAGAATGGCGACCTATCACTTAAAATAATTTTACAAACTTTATTAAAACAAAGACATTGAGAGGGGTTTTAATATCAAATTATTATAACTCATACTAACATTTATGTTTTAAGAATTACTTGTCTTAAAAATAGAGGATCACTTTAATAACGGTGTTAGAGTATAACGGCGTTTCTCACGGCCATAAGCAGATTTTAAGGGGGGGCTAGGGGTCCCCCCCGGTGGCCGAAAAGTGTCGCTGCATGACATTGACTTTCCTACATATATATTATATAAGTTGTAAAGCAGTAAAACTGCAACAAAAATGAATGAAATTAACAAAAAAATATTTATAATGGGTCAAAATTATTTTTCGAACAGATCATGTGACTAGCACCTTAGACGGTCATTTGCTTTGCATATGATTGAAAAAAGAAAAAAAAATTGGGGTAGGGCAATTTTATTTTTTAAATGATTTTTTTTCTTTAATTTAAAATTTTTTTTTTTTTTTGATTGAAGCAACTTTTTGGGGGATTGAATGATTTAGACACTACTGTCCTACCCATGATATGGCCCCAACACAAAAATGATTGCTTCAATCAAAGAAAAACTAAATTAAGTGTTCAAATGCAAATTTTTCAATCTGAAATATTTTTTCGCATTCAAAAACGTTTTCTATGATTGATTTTTTTCTTTTTTTTTTTGAGTGAAGTGATTTTCCTTTTTGAAAATATATATTTTTTGAAGCAACTTATTATTTGATTGAAAAATAAAGACAAAAATGTCCTAGCCAAAATGTGGCCCAAACGCAAATCAACATTACTTCAATCAAAAAAGTCTCTTCAATAAAAAAAAAAAAAAAAAAATCAAAAAATAGCTTTCACATGTTTTTTTTGTTTGTTTCAAATTTATTTTTGCATTTAAACACTTTTTTTTTTTTTTTAATTGAAGCGACTTTTTTTTAAATTGAAAATATACTGTTGGATTGAAGCAACTTTTTATTTTTATTTTTATTGAAGCCACTTTTTTTTAATTGAAAAATAAAGACACAAATCTACCTCCACATGGCTCCGCCCAGGGGATACAATTTTTGACTAGGGTAACTACATTGGCACGACACAGGCGGGAGTACCATATTCAATGGTTGACCATCTTGGCGAAAAGTATTGCCTAAGCAGCTTGATTTAGAATTTCCCTCAGGAATGATGGGAAACAAAAAACGCTCATTGTCAACTTATTTTTATATTCTTGTAAATTGATTTTATTGCTGACACTGCGTTTCAGTGTCATCAACATGTTGTTCCACCCCCAGTCCCAAAAGTCAAACTCTGCCTATGCTCACAGCGTTATTTTTTTTCCAGTCGTGAGTAATCTAATTAACTCACCACTTCAATTCAACACTGAATATCGTTTTCATTCAGTCATACATTACATTATTCTTTGTCTCTATCTTTTTTGCTGATCTCTGTAGCATGTTTTTGTTTGTTTTCCTTTTTCCAAGGATGGTTTCCTTCCGATTGGATTTTCTGCATGTAAATCTAATTTCTTTTCAACGGTTTCTCACTGATTGGTCACAGACGTTGATGTCAAAAATGGCAACTTTGTAAAAAAGCATTGATGCTGCTTTTACAGTTTTATATCAAAGATCAAACTTGTCAAAATGCTTTCAGTGCTACTGATAACCATAATATTGCTGGTCACTATAATTATGACATGAAATTTTCATACCGTTTCATCTTTAATTGGGAGTGAAGGAGAGTTAATGTTGAGCATAGAAATCATTACCAATGGCGATCACACGGTTGAGGGAATTAAGTCTATAGAGGAACAAGCAATAACTCCATTACTAAACCCTGAGGGACATAAGTCTTGAGGCTGCAAGGTATGCATGGTGATACAGAAAATCCCAATAGGGAGAAAATGGAGGGAAGATGATTTACTGTTCTGAAAATCGCTAATCTTTCTTGGAAACTTTTTCATAAAGAGATACTCGGACTTAAAGACTAGTAGGTTCTAATATGCCACAATTGTTGGATATCTTATTATAGGGTGACCAAACGTCCTCTTTTGCCCGGACAAGTCCTACTTTTACGTAGTGTCCTCGTGGTCCAGGCGGGTTTTACAAATTCATAAAAATGTCCGTTTTTTATGATTTTTCACGGGACCAATTTGAAGAGAATCCCTCCGACCGCTGGGTGTCAGCAGTTGCCATGGCTCCTACGGGAATGGAGGGAAGTAGTAGTTCTTCTTGTTTTTGTTGGCAGTTTACCCCTATCATGAGGCATTACCACCATCTACTGGGTTGACGATTTGGTCGCAATGCCTGAAGTTTTTTTTTTATTTTTTTTATGATAAATACGTATATAATGGCAACTGTTGACTTCTGTCGGAGCTTTCACTGTAAAACCCCATTTGGTGTCGCATCGACGCGCTGCCGATGATTGTAAACTTTGATAGCAAAGTTTGATTTTTGCCTCAGCTAGCTATCAGCAAGCTAAACCGCGCTAGGCATTATGGGAAACGTAGTTTTGAACTGCTACGTTTGGAAACATGCTGACTGAATAGTTTGTCAGTTTATTTCAGTTATTGTTTGTGTGCAATCTAGAACAGTGAATGAGAACATCAATTGAATGGGGATTGTCAAGGACAATTGTAATAGTAATTTATAAAAATGTTTAGTTGGCACATAGCCTACTGTGTGTATGTGTATTGCCTGGACTACATTTCTATGGGTCTGCATTATATTTATATACTTTTTTTTTTTTTTTTTTAAGTCATTATTTTTTTTCAAACTGCATTTTTCCATCCAGAGTGAGGGGGCACACTTTAAATATAGTATAAGTGATATAGGCCTCCTTGAGTGAACTTCGAGTAAAATTCAAGTATCTTGAGGCCGGGCTGAGGCTGGGCTGAGTGTCCTCTTTTTTAGAAATCAAAATATGGTCACCCTATCTTATTAGAAACACATATATTATTGCCACTGATATAAAAATCTATAATATTTAGTACATGTTTTGACCTACGGAGGTCGCCACATTTTACACGCGCAATGCACGCTGGGGATGATGACGCGGTTGGCCTGGACTGGGAGAATAGCTGTGCTAGCTAGCAAGCAAAGCTAGCATGACAACTAGCATGATTTTGTCACATTCTACTTCTGGTCAGATTGTTTTGTTACAGAGATGTGGGACGAGGTTCTAACGTCGTACCTGCATCCAATAGTCTTTTATTGTCTTCAAACCGATCCTAGGCGGC
This sequence comes from Corythoichthys intestinalis, assembly GCF_030265065.1. Taxonomy (NCBI): domain Eukaryota; kingdom Metazoa; phylum Chordata; class Actinopteri; order Syngnathiformes; family Syngnathidae; genus Corythoichthys; species Corythoichthys intestinalis. The sequence goes on along the minus strand of NC_080397.1, from coordinate 58,727,919 downwards.
TTGCCGAGATATTGACTTGCTGCCTTTTGACAGTTTGTATATCCCTTCGTTGCTTGTTGCATCATTGCCTTGTTTTTTTTTTTTTGTTTGTCTGCCTCTCACCGCAGTTTTCCCTGGTCTTTTTTTTTTAATTGATGGAGACCTTCGTTTAATTGCTTTTGCTGCTCGTTTTGTGAAATATTGACAGTGCTGTCCTGCTCGTCACTTTTCCGCTCGGGTTCAAATTGGAAGGGCAGAACCAACGACATGTTTATGTAGCTAATGAGTGACACTGTGGATGTACAGCAGCACTGCCAATAGGCATGTGGCGGTATGAGATTCTGACGGTTTCACGGTATTGCAACTACAGCTCTAAAATGTGTTACTTTGTCATATCTGGGTTTAAAAAAAAAAAAAAAAATTCCATTAAACATGACTTTTATTTTTCAAAACATATTAGCAAATTGGAACACAAGTATAATGTTAAGTTTAAAAAATATATTGTAAATAAAATTAAAATAAATGCAGTCCTATTGGCGAGTCTAAACCTTCAGCCACAGTTTAACATTATTATCATCCGAACAAAAATAATTTATTTTCCATAAAAAGCATGTGTGTATGACTCGTATTATATTTACTTTATACACACACACTCTTTCTCAACACAGACAGTTGCCAGAGAGAAAAAAACCTAACATTTTACCACCACTACACAGGCTGGAGTTAAGTCGTAGCTGGTGGGAAACGTTCATGACAGTGTTTACTCGCCTTTGATTTTGTATAAATGTGAAATCATATTGGAGGTACTGCCTCCTCGGCAGCCACCCTCCGCAAACATGTTTTACATGTCGGTTGACCCTCCTCCTCTAAGCCGTGGTCGTCTGTAACTTTTCTGTAGCCAAAGTATTCGCATAATAGCGATTTCGTTTTGAAAAAGTTCAGGAGTTTCACCTCCTCCAGCCACCGTGTAGCACATCTGACTTACTGACACTGAGCAACAACCGGTGGGGGAGAGTTGTCTGGCAGCTGTGAGTGAGGGATTTCTCCCTGCATTTTTGGGATATAAAAAATAGCTAATACCTGTGACGGAAAATTTTGGCGGTTTTGTCACCTTGACGTTTTAATGCCATGGTATACCTTGAAACCAGTAATCGGCACATGTCGAGCTGCCCAGTATGGCAGCCCTGCCCAGTGACGTCACCACCCAGAGTACATTGCGTCATCAACAGCAATGGCGACCTACTAGTTAAACCAATTTTTTGAATTTTATGAAAACGGAAGCACTAAAGGGGTTTGAATATCAAATTATTACTCATACTATCATTATTATTCTTTTAAGAACTACAAGTCTTTTTGTCTGTGGTTCCTTTTAACTAAAGATGTCCCGATCGATCGGGTCCGATCACGTCATTTTCAAAGTATCGGAATCGGCAAAAAAATATCGGACATGCCTTTTTTAAATATATATATATATATATATATATATATATATATATATATATATATATATATATATATATGTATATATATATTTTTTTATTTAAATCGTTTTCTAATTGTATTTAACGTTACAGACAAAATGTCTTACACTCATCCAGAATAGTTTTGGCTTAAAGTAGGGCTATCAAATTTATTGCGTTAACGGCGGTAATTAATTTTTTAAAAATTGATCACGTTAAATAATTAGCACATGCGCTGCACGATCCACTCACGCATTGTCGCGTTCAATCTATAAAGGCGCCGTTTTACCTATATATAGAGCTAAAAGGCAGCGTATAATGAGTAGAGAGAATTTTGACAGTCTTTGGAGCCTTTTTTTATTTGGCTAAAGCCTTACAATCCCTCTCTTAGCAATTAAAAATAGCGTGGGAGGCAATGTGTGGAAGAAAGGTAGTAGTTGAACATTTTCTTAACACACTATGTTCTTTCCCAACGCAGAGAAGATATATCAATTGGTGCCCCTACGCACAGTCATGGTTGCACTTCCCATCATGCATTTGGGCAGAACAGTTAAATGGCTGCAGTATCATTTACTGAAAGCTCAACAAATACACTAGATCAGGGGTCCCCAACGACCGGGCCGCGGACCAGTACCGGTCCGTGGCGCATTTGGTACCGGGCCGCGCAGAAACGACTGCATTCTGGCCAATTGACTTTGGCCTGGGCCGCTTAACACACCAATATCCCTGTCTACTCTAGATATACAGCTACAGGATAGTAGGTCGTCATAGAAATGCATTGATTGGGCTGTTAGCACTAAATCTCGTTTTGTATATCTATGCGCGCTTGGACTTGATAATAACGTATGACGTAGGTCGTCGCCAATCACATTTCTTCCCGGAAATAATTAGCCCCCACACTAGAATGACTGAATAACAGACGTCTTTGGACAGACTTTTTACGGGGAAAAGGGAACCTGACGAGCCAGAAGATGTGCCTACAACCTCGAAGAAAACAAAATTTATGCTACTTCCCAATCACTAAAGACCCACGAACTGCGAAGGAGTGAATTCGTGACCCGTATGTGAATAAACGGAGTGATTCGAGCATGTCTGTGGAACAGGAATATCAGCTTGTAGAGATCGCAAATCACGGCGACTTAAACGTACATTTGAGACAACAACTCTACCAAAGTTCTGGATTAAAGTCATTTCGGAATATCCTGACATCGCTAGGAGCGCGCTGAAAACTGCTACAATTTCCAACATCGTGTATTTGTGATGCTAGCTTCTCTCACTCTCCCATCTCGGGACCATCTCGTCTCAACGAAACAAACTCAGGCCTCCCACTGATTCAGCGGGTGAGCTGTATTTTTTCCCTGCACTTAACACGACGGGGCTAAAAACAAATGCTATTTTATATTTGCTGTATTTTTCTGCCGCACATTGCCGGTGTTCTGACAAAGTTGGCATGCGCGTAACGTTAAAAAGGACCGTGAATGCAGCGATTCCTAAGTACACACTACAAACTTTCTTTAAAGAAAGGAATATTAACTTACGTTTGCCATGTTAGGCGCACACAACAACTGCACGTAGCCCTCTCACTTAACGACTTCGTTAAGCATTAATTCACGCCATTTCCGTGTTGCACATGTATGTTTGTGATGTAAATAGTTTTTTAGCACCATTGGATAGCATTGAGAGTCCAACTGAATATAAAAGAGGGCTTTTTTCACCACCACAAAAGCTTTGGGAGCAAAATTTTATAAGGGTGCAAAATTTGACAGGACACCGGTCCGTGAAAAAAAGACCCAAATCACACCGGTCCGTGGTGCAAAAAAGGTTGGGGACCCCTGCACTAGATGGCAATATTTAGTCACAATTTACAAAGTCACATTTATCCTTTAAGAATTACAAGTCTTTCTATCCGTGGATCCCTCTCACAGAAAGAATGTTAATAATGTAAATGCCATCTTGAGGATTTATTGTCATAATAAACAAATACAGTACTTATGTACTGTATGTTGAATGTATATATTCGTCCGAGTTTTATTCATTTTTTTCTTAATGCATTGCCAAAATGTATATGATTGGGAAAAATTATCGGGAATGATTGGAATTGAATCGGGAGCAAAAATGATTGGAACAACCCTACTTTTAACCACCATCATATAGCAAAAGGCAGTCATCCCACTATCAATTTAAATGCACTTTGCCATTGCAAGTGTAAAAAAATAGCAAACAGAGACGCTGCAGTGGTCTCATCTGAAATAAACTAGATTTCATTTTTCGATGTAAGGCATCTATGAAATCTGACCAGAAATGACAGTGGGTAACCTTGTTTCACACCGAGAATAGCACTGCTATCTCCATGTTTTTTCATCTTTCTTGTCAATTGTAGACTTTTTAGCGAAAGATTAAATCTTTACTGAGCTATGTCTTACTAATGCAAGCTGAAATGTTGAAATTATGTTTTTGACCAGAAGGCTGCTATAAATTTCCAATTGCTGCATCTGAGTGCATTAAAAGGTGCAGTGTATGCTTGACATTTCCGAGCATACATGCTTTCTAATTGTTAGAACCCATGCTGAGCTGTGATTTTGTTTGTTCAAGAAAAACTATTCATAGCGTTCATAACAATGGCTTACTGTTTAACTAGGTATTCTTGCTCTCTTGGTCACCAGGAATGCAGGATGAAGCAGCATTTAATATGCGAATCACTTTCGGAACTGAAGGTCTAAAGTAGGGCTGTCAAACGATTAAAATTTTTAATCGAGTTAATCACAGCTTAGAAATTAATTAATCGTAATTAATCGCAATTCAAGCCATCTCTAAAATATGCCATATTTTTCTATACTGTATTTGTTTATTATAACAATAAATCCACAAGATGGCATTAACATTATTAACATTCTTTCTGTTAAAGGGATCCGCGGATAGAATTCAAATTCATTTTTGCATTCAAACACATTTTTTTTAAAAAAAATTGAAGTTAGTTTTTTTTTGGGGGGGGGGGGTTTGAAAATATACACACACCGGCCACTTTATTAGGTACACCTGTCCAACTGCTCGTTAACACTTAATTTCTAATCAGCCAATCACATGGCGGCAACTCAGCGCATTTATGCACATAGACATGGTTTAAGACAATCTCCTGCAGTTCAAACCGAGCATCAGTATGGGGAAGAAAGGTGATCTGAGGGACTCTGAACGTGGCATGGTTGTTGGTGCCAGAAGGGCTGGTCTGAGTATTTCAGAAACTGCTGATCTACTGGGATTTCCACGCACAACCATCTCTAGGGTTTACAGAGAATGGTCTGAAATAAGCCTGTCGCAATATGCAATAATTCCATTTATCGCACGATAAATAAAAATAAAGGCGGTAATTTTTCCGCTGCAATTTACAGTGCCTTGCAAAAGTATTCGGCCCCCTTGAATCTTGCAACCTTTCGCCACATTTCAGGCTTCAAACATAAAGATATGAAATTGAATTTTTTTGTCAAGAATCAACAACAAGTGGGACACAATCGTGAAGTGGAACAACATTTATTGGATAATTTAAAGTTTTTTAACAAATCAAAAACTAAAAAGTGGGGCGTGCAATATTATTCGGCCCCTTTACTTTCAGTGCAGCAAACACACTCCAGAAGTTCAGTGAGGATCTCTGAATGATCCAATGTTGTCCTAAATGACCGATGATGATAAATAGAATCCAACTGTGTGTAATCAAGTCTCCGTATAAATGCACCTGCTCTGTGATAGTCTCAGGGTTCTGTTTAAAGTGCAGAGAGCATTATGAAAACCAAGGAACACACCAGGCAGGTCCGAGATACTGTTGTGGAGAAGTTTAAAGCCGGATTTGGATACAAAAAGATTTCCCAAGCTTTAAACATCTCAAGGAGCACTGTGCAAGCCATCATATTGAAATGGAAGGAGCATCAGACCACTGCAAATCTACCAAGACCCGGCCGTCCTTCCAAACTTTCTTCTCAAACAAGGAGAAAACTGATCAGAGATGCAGCCAAGAGGCCCATGATCACTCTGGATGAACTGCAGAGATCTACAGCTGAGGTGGGAGAGTCTGTCCATAGGACAACAATCAGTCGTACACTGCACAAATCTGGCCTTTATGGAAGAGTGGCAAGAAGAAAGCCATTTCTCAAAGATATCCATAAAAAGTCTCGTTTAAAGTTTGCCACAAGCCACCTGGAAGACACACCAAACATGTGGAAGAAGGTGCTCTAGTCAGATGAAACCAAAATGGAACTTTTTGGCCACAATGCAAAACGATATGTTTGGCGTAAAAGCAACACAGCTCATCACCCTGAACACACCATCCCCACTGTCAAACATGGTGGTGGCAGCATCATGGTTTGGGCCTGCTTTTCTTCAGCAGGGACAGGGAAGATGGTTAAAATTGACGGGAAGATGGATGCAGCCAAATACAGGAACATTCTGGAAGAAAACCTGTTGGTATCTGCACAAGACCTGAGACTGGGAAGGAGATTTATCTTCCAACAGGACAATGATCCAAAACATAAAGCCAAATCTACAATGGAATGGTTAAAAAATAAACGTATCCAGGTGTTAGAATGGCCAAGTCAAAGTCCAGACCTGAATCCAATCGAGAATCTGTGGAAAGAGCTGAGGACTGCTGTTCACAAACACTCTCCATCCAACCTCACTGAGCTCGAGCTGTTTTGGAAGGAAGAATGGGCAAGAATGTCAGTCTCTCGATGTGCAAAACTGATAGAAACATACCCCAAGCAACTTGCAGCTGTAATTGGAGCAAAAGGTGGCGCTACAAAGTATTAATGCAAGGGGGTCGAATAATATTGCACGCCCCACTTTTCAGTTTTTTATTTGTTAAAAAAGTTTAAATTATCCAATAAATTTTGTTCCACTTCACGATTGTGTCCCACTTGTTGTTGATTCTTGACAAAAAATTAAAATGTTATATCTTTATGTTTGAAGCCTGAAATGTGGCGAAAGGTTGCAAGGTTCAAGGGGGCCGAATACTTTTGCAAGGCACTGTATCGCCTCGCGTGCTCGTGCATGCCCGCGTGCAGCAGACCTGCTGTTAAAACTTCGGATTCCTTGTTACCAACTGCGAAACATGCATCTTCGTTCCAGGTCCGGCAAAAAATAGCGCCGGAGCCAATCGTTCCCATCCTATTGTTCAACGTATACTGGCCGCGTCAGTGCTCCGGATTGACTGTGGACCATCTCCGGCATGCCGGTGTTGTTGACGTGTGGGCGCTCCCGTCAGGGGTGACATTTCAGGCGGGGCGGCTATTTTTCGGCACACCACCGGATATTTACAACGAAGTCCACCAAAACATTGTTACCGACTTGGCTGCTAAGAACAACCTCGCTTTGACAACGGACATGGTGAACATTGAGTGGCAAATTAAGAGCGCTGTTCTTCAAACCCGTCCTGTTTATGAAAGTTGCTGGTGTTGTGCAGTAATGAGCAGACGTGACTGTTCTGTGGCGTTTGCTAACTTTTTTTAATGCGCGCACAGTAGATATCATGAAATCGCAAACTAGATGTGCTATGTCCAATGCCATTGGCTACGTGAGCCCAGAATGATTATGGGACACGTAGTCCATATACTACATCGATGGATTCGTGACCCGTTTGTGAATAAACCGAGTGATTCGAGCATGTCTGAGCAACAGGAAAATCAACTTGTAGAGATCGCAATTGATGGCGACCTTATTAAACATACATTTGAGAGGTTCTGGATTAAAGTCATTCTGGAATATCCTGACATCGCTACAAGAGCAATGAAAACCTTGCTCCAATTTCCAACATCGTATGTTTGTGAAACCGGGCTTCTTAATTAATGTTTAACGACAAGGCGAAGTCGTTAATGGTGAGAGCGGTGTCAAGTTGTTGTGTGCAGCTTACATGGAAGGATGTATCTGAGGAGAACTTTTCTACAAGTCCATGATCAAACGTAAGTTAATATTCCTTTCTTTCAAGAAAGTTTGTAGTGTTTACTATGGAATCGCTGCATTTGCGCATTTTGCGGCTATGTTTAACGTTACGCGCATGCGCAGAACCGCATTGTTGAAATTTTTGATGGGTTGCAAAATTCGGCAAAAAAATATCGGCCATGCCTTTTTCTAATATATATACTGTATATTTTAATCAAATCGTTTTTTAATTGTATTTAACGTTACAGACATAATATGTTACACTCATCCAGAGTCTTTAGTTTCTGCTTAAGGTAGGGTTATCAAATTTATCCCGATAACGGCGGTAATTAATTTTTAAAAATTGTTTCTTGTCAATAAATTTAACGCAATTAATGCCTGGCTGCACGACCCACTCACTTATTGGCGCGCTCAGTTCGTAATGGCGCCGTTTTACCTATATAGAGGGATAAAAGGCAGCGTAAAATGAGTAGAGTGAATTTTGGCAGCCTTTGGAGCCTTTATTTAATTGGCTAGAGCCTTACAATCCCTCTCCCTACGATTAGAAATATCATGGGAAGCAATGTGGAGAAACAAGGTAGCAATTGATCTTTTTCTTCACACCTTATGTTATTTCCCAACGCAGAGAAGATATATCCATTGGTAGCACTATGCACAGTCATGGTTCCACTTCCCATCATGCATTTGGCATGGCTACAGTATCATTTACTGAAAGCTCAACAAATACACTAGATGGCAATATTTAGTCACAATATACAAAGTCACAAGTCTTTCTATCCGTGGATCCCTCTCACAGAAAGAATGTTAATAATGTAAATGCCATCTTGAGGATTTATTGTCATAATAAACAAATACAGTACTTATGTACTGTATGTTGAATGTATATATTCGTCTGAGTTTTATTCATTTTTTTCTTAATGCATTGCCAAAATTATATGATCGGGAAAATTTATTGGGAATAATTGGAAATGAATCGGGAGCAAAAAAAAAGCAATCGGATCGGGAAATATCGGGATCGGCAGATACTCAAACTAAAACTATTGGATCGGGAGCAAAAAAACATGATCGGAACAACCCTAGCTAAAACCCTACTTTAAATAGTTGTTGTTTTTAACTGTCTTAATGATTTAATGTGACTTTTATGTATCATTTCATTTGTTTCAATTTCATTTCTCAATCGTGTTCTGCTGATTTCCTTGTCTTTCCTTCCTATGTGGATCATCTTGAAATGTGAGTCATTTGTTCTCACTGGGCAAAGTACTAACACAGGGCTGGAAAAACTGCCATGGTTACAGAAAGATCGTAGGCGTTAACTTTGCAAAACGTTTGTACAGCTGTTTTCTTTATGTAAATTCATGTAATCTTCATTGTTTTGGAATCACTGCCTCAAAGGCTTTTCACGTACAAGACTTTCATAAACCTTTCAGATAAAAAAATATTTCCAAGGATGATATACTGTTTTTATTCGTTTAGTGGCAGAGTGCAAGATAAGATCAATACTTTGCTTGTCTGCTGAATATGTCTCACTCCAGCTGCAAGACAAAAGTTTGCGCCAGTCCTTGTAGTACATTACAAAAGGATTTTTTGTACCCTTCAGTTCATGTGAGGATTAACCAATACAGCACAATGATTAATGAGAGGTGGGGGATAGCTCTTTGACCATGTTCGCATGCTTGTGTACAGCTATACTGGATAAGAACTGCCTGAAACTCGATACACTGAAGTTTTTTGGTTACTTTTATATACCATTTGTAACCCTTCTGAAATACAATAAATATGAACCATGTGGTGTGCACCAGATAGTATGCGGTGCACACTAGAAACTATCTGGTGCGCACCAGGTTTGGTTATTAGTAATGCAGTAATATATTTATAGTTGATTCCAAGATTGAAGTAAAGCTACAATAAATCCTGTATTATCATTTTAAACTGCTGCAGTTTGTAGCCTATAAAAGATCATTTCTCTTGCTCACCACAAACTATCGGGTGCACAACGGATTGTATCTGGTGTGCACAACATATTATCTGGTGCACACCAGAAATATCATCACCATTACATTGTCTCGGAACAACCAATAGTTTCCTGTTGCGCACCAGATTGTTTCTGGAGCACACCCGATTGTTTCTTGTGTGCACCAGATAGTGTGGAGCATACTTGAAACAATCTGGTGCCCACGAGACACATTGTCACCATTACATTGTCTCTGAACAGTCAGTAGTTTTCTAGTGCGCACCAGATACTTTCTAGTGCGCACCTCATACTATCTGGTGTGCGCCAGATAGTTTGTAGTGCTCACCACATACTATCTGGTGCGCACCAGAAACATCGTCACCATTACACTGTCTCTGAACAGCCAATAGTTTTCTGGTGCGCACCAGATAGTTTTTAGTATGCACTTAATACTATCTGGTGCGCACCAGATAGTTTATAGTGCTCACCACGTACTATCTGTTGCGCACCAGAAATATCGTCACCATTACATTGTCTCTGAACAGCCAATAGTTTTCTGGTGCGCACCAGATAGTTTCTAGTGCGCACCTCATACTATGTGTTGCGCACCAGATAGTTTCTAGTGCTCACCACATACTATCTGTTGCACACCAGAAACATCTTCGCCATTACATTGTCTCAGAATGACCAATAGTTTTCTGTTGTTTTCTGTTCAGATTGTTTCTGAAGCACACCCGATTGTTTCTTGTGTGCACCAGATAGTGTGGCGCATACTAGACATTATCTGGTGCACAAGAGAAACAATATGGTGCGCACAAGACACATTGTCACCATTACATTGTCTCAGAACGACCAATAGTTTTCCTGTGCACACCAGATACTTTTCATGTGCGCACCAGATAGTTTATAGTGTGCACCACATAATATCTGGTGCGCACTAGGCACATTGTCACCATTACATTGTCTCGGAATCCCGAATAGTTTTCTGGTGCGCACCAGTTACTTTCTAGTGCGCTCTGCACACTATCTAGTGCGCACCATATAGTTTCTAGTGCTCACCACATACCATCTTGTGCACACCAGCAACATCGTCACCATTACATTGTCCCGGAACAACCAATAGTTTTCTGTTGCGCACCAGATTGTTTCTGGAGCACACCCGATTGTTTCTTGTGTGCACCAGATACGTTTTTTGTGCGCACCAGATAGTTTATAGTGTGCACCACATACTATGTGTTGCGCACCAGAAACATTGTCACCATTACATTGTCTCTGAACAGCCAATAGTTTTCTGGTGCGCACCAGATAGTTTCTAGTGCGCACCTCATACTATGTGGTGTGCACCAGATAGTTTCTAGTGCTCACCACATACTATCTGTTGCGCACCAGAAACAAATAGAAATTATCTGGTGCACAAGAGAAACAATATGGTGCGCACAAGACACATTGTAACCATTACATCTCAGAACGACCAATAGTTTTCCTGTGCACACCAGATACTTTTCTTGTGCGCACCAGATAGTTTCTAGTGTGCACCACATACTATCTGGTGCGCACCAGGCACATTGTCACCATTACATTGTCTCAGAACCCCCAATAGTTATCTTGTGCGCACCAGATACTTTCTAGTGCGCTCCACATACTATCTAGTGCGCACCATATAGTTTCTAGTGCTCACCACATACTATCTTGTGCGCACCAGCAACATCGTCACCATTACATTGTCCCAGAACGACCAATAGTTTTCTGTTGCGCACCAGATTGTTTCTGGAGCACACCCGATTGTTTCTTGTGTGCACCAGATAGTGTGGAGCATACTACAAACAATCTGGTACGCACGAGAAACAATCTGGTGTGCACCAGACGCATTGTCACCATTACATTGTCCCGGAACGACCAATAGTTTTCTTGTGTGCACCAGATAGTTTCTAGTGTGCACCAGATCGTTTCTAGTGTGCACCACATAATATCTGGTGCGCACCAGGAACATCGTCACCATTACATTGTCTCGGAACGACCAATAGTTTTCTGTTGCACACCAGATTGTTTCTGGAGCACACCCGATTGTTTCTTGTGCACACCAGATAGTGTGGAGCATAGTAGAAACAATCTGGTGCGCACGACTAACGATCTGGTGTGCACCAAACGCATTGTCACCATTACATTGTCTCAGAACGACCAATAGTTTTCCTATGCGCACCAGATACGTTTCTTGTGCGCACCAGATAGTTTATAGGTTGCACCACATACTATCTGGTGCGCACCAGGCACATTGTCACCATTACATTGTCTGTGAACAGCCACTAGTTTTTCTGGTGCACACAGATAGTTTATAGTGTGCACCTCATACAATCTGGTGCGCACCAGATAGTTTCTGGTGCTCACCTCATACTATCTGGCGTGCACTAGAAACATTGTCACTATTACATTGTCTCGGAACGACCAATAGTTTTCTGATGCGCACCATATTGTTTCTGGAAGCACACCCGATTGTTTCTTGTGCGCGCTAGATAGAGTGTGGTGCATACTAGAAATTATCTGGTGCGCAAGAGAAACAATCTGGAGCGCACCAGACACATTGTGACCATTACATTGTCTCAGAATGACCAATAGTTTTCTGGTGCACACCAGATTGTTTCTCGTGCGCACTAGATAGTTTCTAGTATGCACCAGATAGTTTCTAGTGCTCACCACATACTATCTGGTGCGCATTAGAATCATTGTCACCAACACATTGTCTTAGAATGGCCAATAGTTTTCTACTGCGCACTACATACTATCTGCTGCGGTAACATTTTCACAGATGTAGCATAACTATTTATTAAATAGGGACAATACACATTGATGAAAGATGTAAATACGCCAGATTGTAGCAAAAATGCTAATGCTGGCATATGTTGCATTACAGCGACATTTTTTTTTTTTTACAGTGTCCGTGTGACATAGGGTCATAAACTGTATGTCATGATGTTGTGTATTGTACACCTTCAATGATGGAAAACCTCCCTACCAGCAATAGGTTTTTGTCCACGTATTTTTGTTAAAATTCTGAAAATTTGTGTTCTGGCTGACAATATGTTGTCCCCCAAAGCACACTGCCAATCACGATATTAATCAGAGTAATGTGTTTTGACCTGTGCTGGCACATACAATGTATTCTTACAGCACTTACAAGTGTTTCTTTGCCATTTTATTTCTTTAGTATGAACAAATGAGACTCTAATGGACATTTTATATCCTGCAGCCTTGACCCCACTAAAGTGATTTAGTAATGCAGTGACCTGCGACACTCATCATTTTTAAGTTCAACATTGAGCGTTTGGCATTTTGGAAATTAATTTGACCCACTAAAATAGATGTGGTCAGAGTGAGCCCAATTAAGACGCTGACATTAGTAATCAAAACCCTAGTACGTGTTTGAAAGTCATTCTTAAGGACACACAAGTAAAGTTTAGTCGTTTAGGACTAACACAGAGTGAGGGGTGCCTTTTTCTCAGACCGCTGCCCAGTAGACGGTAAAATAGCTGTGCCAGTGAGGTCTCGGGTGACAAGCACTCTGCAGTTTTGTCCTGGTGGTAGACAAGAGTCACAAAGTTGAGTGGCCTCTTGAATACTCAGGGAAATTCTCAGTGGAGCGTTGTGTTACACCTAGCAATTATCGCCTCTTGGACTCCTTTCAGAACATAAGACTTCTTTGATGGAGACTGCAGGATTTACTCACAAATACATGAATGTCTTTAGCATCGGGATATACACATTAGCTAACCTGTATTTGTCCCGCAATTGCTACATTTTCAACTTAATTTGCATGGATTGCACCCGTGTAAAGCCTGTCTGCTGCATTCTGATATCCTTTTTGCACCTGCTGAGCACGTTACTTTAAAAAAGTAATTAGTTATGGTTAATCACTAGGTCTTCCAAAAAGTAACTTAGTTACACTATAGTAAAAGTAACTAGTTACCAGGGAAAGTAACTATTTCCGTTACTTTAAAAAGAAGTTATTGTATGTCAAAGAATTTGAAATTTTCTGAGCAGTATTCGAGTCAGTTGAATAGAGAAGAACAGACAGGTAGTTGTGTTATAGAACCTTGTAATATTTATTGCACCTCACCAGCAACAGATTTATCCTACACTTGAAGTGCAACAAAAATAAACAGATTTGAATTGCTTACCACAGATGTCGACAAAAGCTTTGCCCCGGGACATAAATTACACTTTACATGCATGTTCATTCCTTTAATTTCGACCAGTTTGAAATAGTGTTTACATCTCCACCTCGTAAAGGACAAATTTTCCTCTGAATGCTCTGCCATCATATCCCTCTGCATCTGTTTTGCGTGTGTGTGTTTCCCGCACGCGCTGTTCCGGTTTGTGTGTGAAAAGTACGTGCGCTATTAGGCTCGAGCGTTTACGTCACAGAATGGGGGAATCACGTGAGATTTGACAACAACGCAGCCATATTGTGAGCAGGTCTGGCTCGCGGGATATTGAACTTTAACTTGCCAGTTCGATAAAGAGACAAACTCGTTGCTAAGGCGAAGAACAGATATATGATCAAACTTAAGGATGTGAACAATGTTGACCTTTACGAGCAAGCCGAAGACAAATGGAGTAAAGATGTCGACGGGCTTCCACAATGGCGTACCGCACGCAGGCTATTTTTAGACCGTTACGTCACATCGTAAAGCGATGTGGGACATTATAGACCCGCCCTCGCAGAGACCCAACGTAATTTATGCTACTTTTCTCCGGTAATCTTTCTAAAACGAACATGCCGATCACCCATTGCTTTTTTGGAACTGTTAGAAACGACTCTAGACATTACAACACATGAAGGATGTTTTCTTCATACGTTTCCGGAAACCAAACCTCGGGAGGAAAAAATGTGAAGACCGAATCAACTTGCGCGGACTTTTAACACCAGCTCGGTGAATCCATTCACATTTCATATGCAGTAAACATTATGTTGGGTTGGCATGGTCTTTCAGAGGACAAAGAGGTGAGCCATTTTTATATTTTTAACTTATTTTTTTAGCGTAACGTTGTGCCGTACTGCTTCTGTCTGACAATTAATGACCTGAAAAGAATAACAATGGTATCTGACTACCACTGTTACCGTTTCTGTTATATATACTGTATATATATATATATAAAACAACTTTAGTAAGGGGGACGTGTAAATAATTTATAGAATTAAGATGTGTTATCAATGAAAAAATTAAAAGTGTTTGTTGGCTGTCACTGAGTAGCATTTGCGATTGCTACACAAAGCTAAGTAAGTTACCCCCAAGAACGGTAAGAGACTTAGGACAACCAGAGGATATATAAGAAAGACAGGGCTGATGGTTAAGGATAGCTTGTTGAAACAGGAGAATGTCATGGTCAGTCGCGTCGATAAAAAAGCTAAAGCTATGCTTAGGTCGGCTCATTTTTTTTCGTCTCTTTCAGCCTTTGACACGCAAGCCATCTCTTTAACTGAACATTTTTATGTTCTTCCACATCTTTGCCAGTGAATTTGGCACCAGGCACATCATATTCGGAGAGAATTGGTAGGTTTAGCTCTGTAAACATCTACTTCGTACACGATTTCCATTCATTTCCTATTAGGGACAAATGGTGGCTTGTCCCTACTTAGCAACAGTTGCTAATGCCATGAATATTAATGAGCGGAAGCGACGTGTTGCTTGTGGTACGCCATTACGCGAAATGGACATTCTGTTGTATTTATTGTTTGGTGTATGTTACTAAACTCATCAGCGATTCTGAAATTAAAAATCGCTACAAAGCTACGAACAGTTTTGCTGCGGATGGGTGCAGGACCTGCACATTATGACCGTATCAAACAGCAACTCCATCGTTCTTGCAAAGGTAGGCTATGTGTGTTTACTATTTTCATTGCCATGAACCTGAACGCACCGCAAGTCTTGGATGCCAAATAAACAGAGCAGAGTAGACTCGCTACGGCTGGTAGTTTCTTCAATTGATTCAAAGTAACGCACCGCTTTTGACTGTCAGTAACGGTAACGGCGTTGTAACGGCGGAACAAATAATTAATTAGATTACCCCGTTACTGAAAAACGGCGTTATTCCCAACACTGCTGCTTAGTAAATGCGGAATTGCATCTACTAGAGATCGACCGAGTCGCGTTCATGTGTCCCAAGTTGGAAAATCGTTTTGATTTGTCGTAAAGTACTAATGTGGGATAGAAACATGGTTGCTAACTTGCTACAAAGAAGAGTAACCTATTTTAATGCTCCAACGATACATCACAAGTTGACTGACTGTTTTGCGCTTTTTATAAACACCATGTTAAAGAGAGTCATTTTTTTTTTTTCGATTGTGCCAAAAACTTATGAATGCTGCATCAGTATTACAGAGCGTGTACCAGACTTCCAATCATACAGTTGACAGTGCAAACTATATCTTCCTACCTGTTTTACAGGTTGGTGACAGATAAGGTGCCCATCCTTGTTGTTTGTTTTTACCTCTGTGTTGATGTTTGATTGGTCGCCTGAGTTGCCAGTGTCTGGCATGGCAGCAGCACCATAAGTGTATGAATGTGTGTGTGAAATGTAAAGTTCTTTGTGACCCCTCTATTTGAAAGGCACCAAGTTTTCTTGCTATTCTCCATGAAATTCTCCATTATTGTCTGAATTGGTGAAATATTGTATGTTTTGTGAAACCTCTTAGAATGAAAGTCGGTTGGCAGTAGCTTATATGCAACGTTTTGTGCTTCAGGGTTTGTTGCAGAAGAGCTGGGCGGCATCCTGAATATTGTTGAGGTGCCCTTGAGGGGGCGCAGTCACCTTTTTATGCACAGCCCCCCACTTTCCCTTCTCTCCTTGCGTGTGTGTGGCCTGGTTCTCGATGCACTGTGAACTAAAATATACGGTATTCAGCAAGCACAAAGTAAAATTCCCCCCTGAAGGTTCCATAATAAGCATCCATCCATCCATTTTCTGGGGAGCTGGAGCCTATCCCAGCCTACTTCAGGCAAAGCATCCTGGACAGGTTGCCAGTCATTCACATAGAGGCATACAACCTTTTGGTAACACTTTACAATAAGGGTCCCTTAATTAACATTAGTTAATGCATTTTTAGATCTAAACTCATGTTTAAGTAACATGACAATAATACATTTAATCCATGATCTAACATTTAATTAACATGAGTTAATGCATTAGTTAATGCATTTTAAGACAATAATGTTTAAGTAACATTACAATAATTAATTGCTTATCTAACATTTATTAATATATTATTAACATGAGTTAATGCATTAGTTTATGCATAACCAGACAATAACTAATAGTTTGGTAACATTAAAAATGTATATAGGCCTACAGTGGGGCAAATAAGTATTTAGTCACCCACCAATTGTGCAAGTTCTCCTACTTGAAAATATTAGAGAGGCCTGTAATTGTCAAAATGGGTAAACCTCAACCATGAGAGACAGAATGTGGGAAAAAAAACTGAAAATCACATTGTTTGATTTTTAAAGAATTTATTTCCAAATTAGAGTGGAAAATAGGTATTTGGTCACACACAAACAAGCAAGATTTCTGGCTGTCAAAGAGGTCTAACTTCTTCTAACGAGGTCTAACGAGGCTCCACTCGTTACCTGAATTAATGGCACCTGTTTTAACTCATTATCGGTATAAAAGACACCTGTCCACAACCTCAGTCAGTCACATTCCAAACTCCACTATGGCCAAGACCAAAGACCTGTCGAAGAACACCAGAGACAAATTAGACCTGCACCAAGCTGGGAAGACTGAATCTGCCATAGGTAAAATGCTTGGTGTAAAGAAATCAATTGTGGGAGCAATTATTAGAAAATGGAAGACATACAAGACCACAGATAATCTCCCTCGATCTGGGGCTCCATGCAAGATCTCACCCCGTGGTGTCAAAATGATAACAAGAACAGTGAGCAAAAATCCCAGAACCAAACGGGTGACCTAGTGAATGACCGACAGAGAGCTGGGACCACAGTAACAAAGGCTACTATCAGTAACATGATGTGCCGCCAGGGACTCAACTCCTGCACTGCCAGACGTGTCCCCCTGCTGAAGCCAGCACACGTCCAGGTCCGTCTGCAGTTCGCTAGAGAGCATTTGGATGATCCAGAAGAGGACTGGGGGAATGTGTTATGGTCAGATTAAACCAAAATAAAACTTTTTGGTAGAAACACAGGTTCTCGTGTTTGGAGGAGAAAAAATAGTGAATTACATCTGAAGAACACCATACAAACTGTAAAGCATGGGGGTGGAAACATCATGATTTGGGGCTGTTTTTCTGCAAAGGGACGAGGACGACTGATCTGTGTAAAGGAAAAAATGAATGGGGCCATGTATAGAGAGATTTTGAGTGAAAATATCCTTCCATCAGCAAGGGCATTGAAGATGAGACGTGGCTGGGTCTTTCAGCATAACAATGATCCCAAACACACAGCCAGGGCAACAAAGGAGTGGCTTTGTAAGAAGCATTTCAAGGTCCTGGAGTGGCCTAGCCAGTCTCCAGATCTCAACCCCATAAAAAATCTGTGGAGGGAGTTGAAAGTCCGTGTTGCCCAACGACAGCCCCAAAACATCACTGCTCTAGAGGATATCTGCATGCAATGGGCCAAAATACCAGCAACAGTGTGTGGAAAGCTTGTGAAGAGTTACAGAAAACTTTTGGCCTCCATTATTGCCAACAAAGAGTACATAGCAAAGTATTGAGATGAACTTTTGGTATTGACCAAATACTTATTTTCCACCATGATTGGCATATAAATTCTTTAAAAATCAAACAATGTGATTTTTTCCCCACATTCTGTCCCTCATGGTTGAGGTTTATCCATATTGACAATTACAGGCCTCTCTAATATTTTCAAGTGGGAGAACTTGCACAATTAGTGGTTGATTAAATACTTATTTGCCCCACTGTCGCTGTCCTCAGCAGCCTGATTTAGAATTCCCCTCAAAAATGATGGGAAACAAAAAAAACGCTTATTTTCAACTTATTATGATAATTATTCATGGAAGTTAATTTTATTGCTGAAACTGCATTTCGGGTTCATCAACATGTTGTGCTCCCCTTCCCTAAAAGTCAAACTCCGCCTATGCGCTTGGTCCAAATCCTTGCAGAAGGTTTTTTTGGATCACTCATTGAGTCTTGAGCCTTCGCGTGAGCAATTTATCACTGCACGTCGAGATGGCATGATGAATTTGGCAAGTAAAATCCAGAAAATGTTTGCAATATGTAGCGAAGATAGCGTGTTGCTTTCGTAATGGAGTGCTGGCGACGTGACGTCATTACGTAGCGGCCGGCAGTGAGGCGAGTCCCTCGTTGCTAGGGTGTTGTTATAGCAGAAACTCAAAAACTACGCTGTCAATTCAAAAAAAAAAAAAATTGGTAATGTGAGTGAATGCGAATGATGCATTCAATACGATTAAACTGAGTAAAACGCTCATGAATTGAAGTCTTCACCTGCCCTTTGAAAAAAAATGTGGAGCTTAAATATAAAATCATAAAAACTCACTGCCACTGTCCAAATAGGTCTGTACTAGTGTGAAATATGTCTTACTCCCTTGAAGGTTCTCTGAGCCCTTTAACAATGTTGTTTCATGCATTCTGCCATGAAAAGAAAACAAGCAAGTCCTTCACATGCTGTGCAGAGCCAAATAGGGTTCAGTATCTCATGCAAGGCCACTTAAATAGGGCTGGAGGGGAACTGCAGCCTTGGTCATGCTTCCCCACCCCCCGTCAGTGAATTGATTCGAAGCTCAAAAACGTCAATATAATTTCAAGTGATCCACATATCGGTGCCGATTCTTGTAATCTTTCCACTTTTCATCTCACAAGCACCCCATCCCCAATAACTGGGTTCGTGCATGCACTTGCACTAAAAAGATGTTAAAATCATACATTATTGAGCTTGTTTTACTTAATTATGAAAAAGTATCTGAACCTTTTGGAATTTCTCACATTTCTGCATAAAATCACCATCAAATGTGATTTGATATTTGTCAAAATCACACAGATGAAAAAACAGTGTCTGCTTTAACTAAAACCACCCAAACATTTATAGGTTTTCATATTTTAATGAGGATAGTATGCAAACAAAGAAAGAAGGAGGAAAAATAAGCAAGTGATTTAAAAATTTACATTTAAAAAAATTTGTGGCCTCCCCTTTGGCAGGAATAATTTCAACCAGACACTTCCTGTAGCTGAAGATCAGTCTGGCACATTGATCAGGACTAATCTTGGCCTATTATTCTTTACAAAACTGCTGTAGTTCAGTCAGATTTCTGGGATGTCTGGCATGAATCACTGTCTTTAGGTCATGGCACATCATCTCAATGGGATTCAAGTCTGGACTTAGACTTGGCCACTCCAAAACGTGTATTTTGTTCTTCTAAAACCCTTCTGAAGTTGATTTACTGTATTGGTCCGAATATAGGACAGTGTTTTTTGCATTGAAATAAGACTGAAAAAGTGGGGGTCGTCTTATATTCGCGGTCTAGACGTTATACCCATTCACGACGCTAGAGAGCGCCAGATATCGTTGAAGCTATGTTCTGTCATGACAGATCTCAGCTATTCTCAAGTTTAACCAGTTTGCATTATTTTATTGCAATGTTTTTCCTTATTCAGATTTGTTTCAAGACTACAGTTAGACTTCACTTTGATGGTTAATGCAGTATTGCAATTTTGCTGTTTTATCACAATACATTGGTTTATTTACATTTCAAAAACCAGAATTGGTTTACGAATGTGATTGCACCTTAGTTTACAGATTTAAATGTTCAGATATTAAGATTTGAATGAGGCAAAATAACATGCTTTTTCTCTGAAATATATTGTTCTAATCATTTGTTTCAGATGAACTGTAATTATTATCTGTATAAAAATTAATTTGGTGTTCAAAAAGTCTTTTTTCAAACTTGAGTCTTGAAAAAGAGGGGGTCGTCTTATATTCGGGCCAATACGGTACTTCTGTGTTTTGGATCGTTGTTTTGTTGCAGAATCCATCCTCTTTTTAGCTTCAACTGACTGACAGACGGCCTCAGGTTTTCCTGCAAAACATCCTGATAAACTTTTGAATTCATTCTTCCATTAATGATTGCAAGTTGTCCAGGCCCTGAGACAGTAAAACAGCCCCAAATCATGATGCTCCCTCCACCATGCGTCACACACAGTGGGTGTGAGGTGTTGATGTTGTTGAGCATGACGTTGTGTGTGGGTTTCATCAGTCCGCAAAATATTTTGCCAAAACTTATGTGGAGTGTCCAAGTGCCTTTTTGCGAACATTAAACGAGCACCAATGTTTTTTTAGAGAGCAGTGGTTTCCTGGGTGGAGTCCTGCCATGAACACCATTCTTGGCCATAGTTTTACATATAGTTGATGTGTGAACAGAGATATTGGACTGTGCCAGTGATTTATGCAAGTCTTTAGCGGACACTATAGGGTTCTTTTTTACCCCTGTGAGTATTCTGCGCTGAACTCTTGGTGTCATCTTTGGTGGGCGGCCACTCCTTCGGAGAGATGCAACAGTACCAAACTCTCTCCATTTGTAGTCGGCTTTTCTGACTGTCGATTGATGAACATCCAGACATTTAGAGATGGTTTTGTATCCTTTCTCAGCTTTATACAATCTACAGTCCTTGATCACAAGAACACTGTCTTCAGACGCTCTTTTGATGGAGCCATGATGCACATCAGGCAATGCTACTCATCAAGACAATTCTTACCAGATGTGTGTTTAATAGTGGGCAGGGGAGCTTTAAACCACTCGTCAGTGATTGGACACGCACCTGACTTAAATTGTTTGGTAAAAATTGGATTAAATTGCTCTTTAAGTCTCCTTAGGCAGAGGGTTCACTTATTTTTCCCCTTTCTGTCATTGTTTGCATGCTATCCTCATTAAAATATGAAAACCTATAAATGTTTGGGTGGTTTTAGTTAAAGCAGACAGTTTTTTCATCTGTGTGATTTTGACAAAGATCAGCTCACATTTGATGCTGATTGTATGCAGAAATGTGAGAAATTCCAAAAGGTTCAGATACTTTTTCATACCACTTTAGATTGTTAAGATTGTATTCCCATATGTTGTAAGGATAGAATAGACCGTACAATTATTAAGTGAATCGTTGTATTTTTTGCTATGTTAAGACTTTCTCACTTTTCACTTGCTGAATGTGCTGGTCCATTTTTTCCCCTCAATCACGTTTGATCGGCTGATGACTTGACCCCTGCCGCCACACACACAGCCCCGACCAATTCAATTCGACAACATGCCGCTTCCTCCGAAGAGGGATATTAGAAGTTTTTTTCGGCCAGCAGCAGCCACTGTAACTAGTGTAAAAAGACGTCAGTGTTGTGGAGCTGAGGGAACACCACTAATGTTGCTCATGAAACTGACCTGCATCAGAGTTAGCATAACATTAAATTATGTGAACTTGCTAACCTGCAGAACTACCGCGGTCAGGCCAGCCTCCACAAGGAACAACGAAGTCAAGCTAGCCGTCGCTCATTTGGATCATTGTTTGCATTACGTGCATTACGGTCAGTGTTGGGCACGTTACTTTAAAAAAGTAATTATTTATAGTTACTCACTACTTCTTCCAAAAAGTAACTGAGTTAGTAACCGAATTACTCTATAGTAAAAGTAACTAGTTACCAGGGAAAATAATTATTTCCGTTACTTTAAAAAGAAGTTGTTGTATGTCAAAGAATTTGAAATTTTCTGAGCAGTATTCGGTCAATTGAATAGAGAACAGACAGTTGTGTTATAGAACCTTGTAATATTTATTGCACCTCACCAGCAACAGATTTATCCTACACTTGAAGTGCAACAAAAATAAACAGTAAACAATATAATAAAATAACAATCAGCAGTAACAATATAAAGTGAGTTTAATCAATAAAATCTAACTCTCACAACCTGAGACAACTGGTCAAGCAGACATAGCCTACTGTACTTCAAGTATTTTGACTTGAAATAGTGTTTATATCTCCACCTCATAAGGACACATTTTCCTCTGAATGCTCTGCCATCATATCCCTCTGCATCTGTTTTGTGTGTGTGTGTTTGCCACACGCGCTGTTCCGGTTTGTGTGTGGAAACACCGTCTCTGATTGGTTACCATGACACATGACTCTAACCCTCAGCCAATCACAATCACTTCCATCGCATCTATCCAGGTGGTGCATTCAGGTAGCCTCGTCCGTCTACTCCTCCCGTCACCCTCAAAGCGTCTGCCATCCTCAAGATCAGGGGTGTCCAAACTTTTTGCAAAGGGGGCCAGATTTGGTGTGGTAAAAATGTGGGGGGCCGACCTTGGCTGACGCCCTTTACGTAGAACAATATATTTGTCTTGTTTGGTAATATCGCCTCACATTGAACTATTCAAAAACAGCGACTGTCTTTTTGCAAATGAGGCTGACACAGTTGTTGCGTATTTTAGTGAAGAAATAGTCCAATTTCCACCTATCCTTGAAGTATAGGCCGTCACAGTCAACTTTTTGTTGTTGTTGATTGTCGCCATTTTAGACATGGGGAATAAAGGGTAACACGGGGTAATGTTGCTTAGAGTGCTGCTGCCTTTTAGTGCGTAAATGAGGAGCAGCATTTAGTGTGTAAGCTACTTCATATGCTGGTAGCAGTACTGCTGACCAATTATTAAGTCTGTGTGCAGGCCAGACGCTATTGATTTTATGACAGAGGCTGGGGGCCGGATGAAATTTGACAACGGGCCGCATTTGGCCCCCGGGCCGGACTTTGGACATGTGTGCTCTAGATGGAAGCAGCATTCTTGCTGGCTGACAGTGGGGGATGGGAACGAGGCTAGCATTCAGGTGTAGCAAAAACAGAAACGTTAGCAAGCTTTGGAAAACATTGTCTATTTGAATGAGCAGGGAAAAACAACCTAGAGTCATAAGAAGTACGTGCTGTAATATTCTGATACAGAATTATCCGAGGCACCCTAAAGTGCACACGGCGCTAATATTGTTTTGCTCACATGACGCGGGAGTGAATTAGAGACACGGCCTGCCGAGAGTCGTACGTTTGTGTTAATGTTGAAGTTATATGTGCTATTAAAGAAACTGAGTACCAGTACGTCCTGCGTGGTATATCTTTGCTAAGAAAAAGCACAAAACAAAACACATGCGCTATTCTCGAACCTGAATGCACCCCAAGTCTTGGATGACAAATAAACAGAGCAGAGTAGACTCGCTACGGCGTGTAGTTTCTTCAATTTATTCAGAGTAAGTAACGCTCCGCTTTTGACCGTCAGTAACGGTAACGGCATTGTAACGGCGGAAAAAATAATTAGTTAGATTACCCCGTTACTGAAAAAATAACACCGTTACTGTATGTAATAGTGTTATTTGTAATGGTGTTATTCCCAACACTGATTACGGTGATGCAACGTGGGGGTTTCAGGGTGCAAGTCCCTTTATTTACAAAAAATGGGGAGCTACTTCTTATTTTCTTCTTATGTTCACTTACTTATTGTCAAGTTCAAAAATAGACCCTTAGGTAGACATTTGTAAAATTACCCAAAAATAAGGAGAGAAGACACTCAGTTTTCTTGGCCAAGGAGAGCAAAGAGGGACTAAGACAGAGGAATGCTAGATTACGCTGTCTAGTCACCAAAATTGATCTAAGGAAAAACCCTCCTTGCTCTTTTTATCTAGGGGTTTGTCCTAACACAGAAAGGGTGCCGCCCTGAAGGGAGGGGGAAGCAAGCTGGAGACACCCATGTGATTTCGGTTGGCTATGTGTGAGCATGTAGGTGGAACTAACTAAATACACGTGTGTAAGCAAGGGCACAGGTAAAGAGGTCAAAATGACCCAGACACTTCAGTTATGCATCGCTGCGGCCATGGAAGATGTCCTCGAATGGAAAATTGTCCTCGAAAGTCTAGACGTCAGGTGCTGAAGACATCCCGGAAGGTCTAGTTACGCAATGATGCGACCATGAAGCAAGGCAGTTGTCATCCCGACCCTTTTTAACACTTTGTAACACTTAAACATTATACCCAGTATAGCAAGCAATAATCATTTACTGGTTATATCAAATAAGAAAAAACATGGCAATATGTATTATGTATGGTATATATGCGCACAAGCAAATATTCAATCAATCAAGCAAATATTCAATCAATTAAGCAAATATTCAATCAACCCTCGATAATTACCTCAACACTTATTTTTCCCCTTTCTGTAATTGTTTGCATGCTATCCTCATTAAGATATGAAAACCGATGAATGGTTTTAGTTGAAGCAGTTTTTTCATCTGTGTGATTTTGTCAAAGTTCAGATCACATTTGATGCTGATTGTATGCAGAAATGTGAGAAATTCCAAAAGGTTCAGATACTTTTTCATACCACTGCCGTTGGAGGGTTTGACTTTAAAAGGTACTTAAATGATTTAAATGCTTCTACCGCCTCGAAACATTATCATCACCTCGTAATCTTGACTGAGAATGTTTTTAATTTCTGCGCAGCCCCTCTCCCAAACGACATTAGTTAAAGTGCCACCGGGTGGAGTTTTGTTTTTGTTTTTTCCCCTCCGGCTTAACCCAGTTTATGAAAGACAAAGTACACGTACAAGTTGAGTTCGTTGAAGTGAAGCTTTCCGCCTATTTGAATAATAACACAGTTCCACACTTTTTTAATTGCTTGCATTTCTTGCTTTTTGTACCGAGCTGTATCAGAGGTTGACGGAAGTCATTTGGTGTCGCTCATGCGAAAAAACCCACTCCGCTCCATTTATTTCTCAATTTTTGTGTCCTTTCTGCAGATGGTTAGTCACGGCGTGACTCCCTCGGATCCCCGT
The DNA here is from genome assembly GCF_030265065.1 of Corythoichthys intestinalis. Classification (NCBI taxonomy): domain Eukaryota; kingdom Metazoa; phylum Chordata; class Actinopteri; order Syngnathiformes; family Syngnathidae; genus Corythoichthys; species Corythoichthys intestinalis. Next base: position 58,702,772 of record NC_080397.1, on the reverse strand, counting down.
GAAGAACTGTCCACTCAAAGGTGAAAGGATTTCAACTCGACCACTAAATAAAACCTTCTTCCTGTCGCACAGCGGTGCTGGTATGGAATTTCTGTAGGCTGATGAATGCCGTGAAAGCAGCAGTGAGTGATCGGCTTTGCCTTTTTCATTCTGGATGGATGAAGTACGCACTCAGTTGACAACAGGAATCAAGAGACACTCTCACCTAGATGAACTCAAGAATCTGGCAGGTGTAAGGTGTCCTCCTCTTGAGGCAAAAAGAGGCGGAGTCACCTATTAACGTTCTTGCTCATTAAATCAAACCAGTTTCAATTTTTTATTAATACTTTTTGTCAAGGTGAACACTTGAGCTTTCCTCACTGGGCAGTTGTGCTCCAGTGGCACTGTGAGCGAGCATGGCCAAACCTCTGCTGAAGATACAGCGTTATTTCCGCAGGAAACCTGTCCGTTTCTTCACCCTCGGCCTGCTCTACCTGACCGCCGGAAGCCTCGTCTTCCTACATACTGGCATTGTTGGTGACAGCTGTCCCGGAAGGCGAGGGATGCGCGTGTACACCGTGGTGGCCTCGGAGACGGGCGGCCAGATCACATCATCAGATAGCGGGGGGCTGGGAATCACACGGGTACTTAGGGAGGCTCACAGGCCTGGGCGAGGTTACGCCCCCATGTGGAAGAAAAAAGGAAGGAAGATAAGAGAGGGCAGAGCTGGAGACCACAACATGAATTCTGCTGGGAACTCTGCACGCAATATGAAAGAGACGGACGACGGAAGAGGTGGGTTGTAGTGCTGCTACGATAAATCGATTAACCTTTTAACCCTTAAATACCTGCAAGGCAAGGCAAGGCAAATTTATTTATATAGCACAATTCAACACAAGGCAATTCAAAGTGCTTTACATCACATGAAGACCATAAAAATCACATTTAAATCAACACAACGTAAAAACCAAGACAAAAGATCACATTTAATCACAGAATAAAAATAAATAAATAAAAATAAAGCAAAAACTACTACTACTAATAATCATTGAAATCAGCAATGGCGATAAGCACAAGAGGAATAGAAGGCAGGTAGATTGAAATATATAGACAGTTATGGATATGCAGTGCTAAACAAAAGCGTTTTTAGCCCTGACTTAAAGGAGCTAACAGTTTGAGCATACTTCAGACGTTCGGGGTAACTTGTTCCAGAGGTGAGGAGCATAATAACTAAATGCTGCCTCACCCTGCTTGGTTCTTGTTCTTGGAACATGCAGAAGACCGGTTCCAGACGACCTTAGGGGTCTAGATGTCTCATAGGAATCTAACAAGTCAAGCATGTATTTTGGTCCAAGGCCATTAAGTGTTTTGTAGACGAGCAGTAGTATTTTATAGTCTATCCTTTGACTCACTGGAAGCCAGTGTAGCGATTTCAAAACCGTTGTAATGTGGTCCAGCTTCCTTGTATTTGTGAGGACTCTGGCTGCAGCATTCTGTACTAGCTGCAGCTTCCTGACTGATTTTTTATCAAGACCTGTAAATCTACCGTTGCAGTAGTCCAATCTGCTGAAAATGAATGCATGCATAAGTTTTTCCATGTCTTGTTGAGTCAGAAGCCCCTTAATTCTGGTTATATTTTTTAGGTGGTAATAAGCGGATTTAGAGACGGACTTTAGATTACTATCAAATTTTAGGTCTGAGTCAATAATTACGCCAAGGTTTCTGACTTGATTTGTAGCTGTAAGTGACATTGTGCTAAGTTGGCTGCTTATCTTTGACCTTTCCTTTTTTGGCCCAAAAATGATCACCTCTGTCTTCTCCACATTTAACTGGAGAAAATTCTGACACATCCATTCATTGATTTGATGAATGCATTTACTCAGGGAGACTAAGGGACTATAATCATGTGGGGACACAGAAATGTACAGTTGTGTGTCATCTGCATAGGCGTGATAGGAGATATCATACTGTTCCATTATCTGAGCTAACGGAAGCATATAGATGTTAAATAAGAGTGGTCCAAGAATTGACCCTTGACCCTTGCAACATGAAGCAATTTTGAAACCAAAATTTGAAAAATAAGGTCCTAATGAAACCTTTTTTTCAAATTTGTAAAAAGAAAAGTCAAAATGGATATGTGTAATAAGCGCTCTAATACAGGGGTCCCCAACGACCGGGCCGCGGACCGGTACCGGTCCGTGGCGCATTTGGTACCGGGCCGCGTAGAAATAATAAATAATTTATAACGACTGCATTCTGGCCAATTGACTTTGGCCTGTGCCACTTAACACACCAATATCCCTGTCTACTCTAGATATACAACTACAGGATAGGAGGTCGTCATAGAAATGCATTGATTGGGATGTTAGCACCAAATCTCGTTTTGTATATCTATGCGCGCTTGGACTCGATAATAACGTATGACGTAGGTCGTCGCCAATCACATTTCTTCCCGGAAATAATTAGCCCCCACACTAGAATGACTGAATAACAGACGTCTTTGGACAGACTTTTTACGGGGAAAAGGGAACCTGACGAGCCAGAAGATGTGCCTACAACCTCGAAGAAAACAAAATTTATGCTACTTCCCAATCACTAAAGACCCATGAAATGCGAAGGAGTGAATTTGTGACCCGTATGTGAATAAACCGAGTGATTGGAGCATGTCTGTGCAAAAGGAATATCAGCTTGTAGAGATCGCAAATCACGGCGACCTTAAACATACATTTGAGACAACAACTCTACCAAAGTTCTGGATTAAAGTCATTTCGGAATATCCTGACATCGCTAGGAGCGCGCTGAAAACTGTGCTACAATTTCCAACATCATGTATTTGTGATGCTAGCTTCTCTCACGCTCCCATCTCGGGACCATCTCGTCTCAACGAAACAAACTCAGGCCTCCCACTGATTCAGCAGGTGAGTTGTATTTTTTTCCCTGCACTTAACACGACGGGGCTACAAAACAAATGCTATTTTAAATTTGCTGTATTTTTCTGCCGCACATTGCCGGTGTTCTGACAAAGTTGGCATGCGCGTAATGTTAAAAAGGACCGCGAATGCAGCGATTCCTAAGTACACACTACAAACTTTCTTTAAAGAAAGAAATGTTAACTTACGTTTGCCATGTTAGGTGCACACAACTGCACGTAGCCCTCTCACCTTATGACTTCGCCGTGTCGTTAAGCATTAATTTACGCCATTTCTGTGTTGCACATGTATGTTTATGATGTAAATAGTTTTTTAGCACCATTGGATAACATTGAGAATCCAACTGAATATAAAAGAGGGCTTTTTTCACCGCCACAAAAGCTTTGGGAGCAAAATTTTATAAGGGTGCAAAATTTGGCAGGACACCGGTCCGTGAAAAAAAGACCCAAATCACACCGGTCCGTGGTGCAAAAAAGGTTGGGGACCTCTGCTCTAATATCTATAACCCTTTCTAAATCCTGTCTTTTTTCTCACGGAACCTGCAGATGCATGTGTTGACTTGCATCCATCATTTTTATTTTCAAAAAGAAATGTCAAAATTCTGAATTAGTCTCAAAATAATGAAATTTTAGGTGTATCAAATGTGATACATTTGGCAATAAAGGGTTGAAGGGAACTTGGACTCAAAGTGCATACGACAGGATGAAAAAAAAAAAAGCATTAGATAGCATTATTATGTGAATTATAATCATATTTTGAGACGATTCAACTATATGCAACAATTTGGCAAAGCGCAGATGACGAGAAATTAGTCTTTTAATCCGCCGTTTAGCCATGCCTACCATTATAGGGCTCTAGCGTCCCCAACAGGAGGATGACGGCGGCGGGGTCGTGGTTTCATCTGATTTAGAATTCAACCCATTGAGGGGAATTACCATAATTTCCCGAATATAATGCGCACTTTTTCCCCCCAAAAAACAACTTGTAAAATCATGGTGCACATTTTAAACGAATGCATGGAGACAGACATATACATATAATATAAACTAGGGCTGTCAAATGATTAAATTGTTTAATCAGGTTAATTACAGTTTAAAAATTAATTCATCGTAATTGATCGCAATTAATCGCAATTCAAACCATCTATAAAATATGCCATATTTTTCTGTAAATTATTGTTGGAATGGAAAGATAAGACACAAGATGGATATATATATATATATATATATATATATATATATATATATATATATATATATTCAACATGCGGTAGATAAGGACTGTATTTGTTTATTATAACAATAAATCAACAAGATGGCATTAATATTATTAACATTCTGTTAAAGTGATCCATGGATAGAAAGACTTGAAGTTCCTAAAAGATAAATGTTAGTAAAAGTTATAGAAATTTTATATTAAAACCCCTCTTAATGTTTTCGTTTTAATAAAATTTGTAAAATTTTCAAACAAAAAATAAACTAATAGCTTGCCATTGTTGATGTCAATAATTACACAATGCTCATGCATGGTGCTGAAACCCGTAAAATCAGTCGCACCCAAGCGCCAGCAGAGGGCGAAAAAACACACCAAAAAAAAAATGGACATGACACTGTCATTTTAATCTGTTTGAGCGGGGCATGTGCGTTAATTGCGTCAAATATTTTAACGTGATTGATTAAAAAAATTAATTACCGCCCGTTAACGCAATAATTTTGACAGCCCTATTTAAGAGCATAGTAAGGATTTTTTTTTTTCCACATTTTATAGCATTTAAGCTAGCGGACTTTTGCTATGCAAATTAGCCAATTGTTTTTTTGTTGTACTTCGATCCTTATTAATTTTTTTTTTTTTTTTTTTTTTTTTGAGGCTACGCACAGGTATTTTATTTTGAAATGCATTTTTTGCTCTTGTGAAATGAAAGTGCAATTTTGCATTGTTTGAAAAACACTAGAATTGAACACTAGAATTGCTCTTTTGAAAGTGCAATCTTAGCAAGCCTCTCCCAAAATTTGTTCTGCAATGCTTTAAACGTTCCTAATCCAATTGCTCGATTATTTGAACTAACTAATTGATAGATAAATTGACTACTGACATAATCGATAGTTGCTGCCCGAGTGGGTTGGACTCAAACATATGGCAATCATGAGCGTAAGCGGTGGATTTTCACACTGGCAATTTTCCACATTTCACACTCTGGGGATCTTCTCTCATCAGCGAATTCATTTAAAGAAATCAAACTAATACACAACAGAGGGCATAAATCACATTTTCTCGCTCGATAGCCCACTTTGAAATTAGGAGATGATCACAATGCGCTCATTACTTCATGCAAATTATGGTAATCATTGAAGTTACTGTAATCATTTCAATAACAGTTCTAAGTTGTGTCTGTTGCGAAGTTCCTAATCGCAGTTTTCCGCTAATTATAAGACAATTCTGCATTTTTAATGTTCTTATTTATCAGAAATAGAGAAGGCACTTGCGATATTTCCACCTCCGACATTATGTTAATATGGCATCTTTTCAAACTAATTTAATTTCTAATTACAAACTACAAAACGATCATGATTGGACATTTTTAGCCGCGTAGTAAGTCAGCCAGCGTCATGATGATTAAGTCCTCGTTTGAGAAAAACCTCTCGAGGGTTCTGCTCGTGCATCCGCTGTGCCGCCTGCTGTCACACAGACGGCGGAAGAATCACAACATCTAAATAACTTAATAGCAAGGTTCACGGCTTCTTCATAAAGTTAGTAACAACAAATTTCCCCTCACAGCCGTGCTTGTAAAATCCTGCATTATCCTATGGCACTGAACATCTTTAAAGGGCTTATATTAGGAGGCAAGTGTCCGTTCCGGCTCAATAACCGACATTTAATAACATCAATATCCCGCCAAAGCCTGTTAGTGTGTAATTTAACTTAACTGTAGGGTGACTTAGTTGATTATATTCATTTATTTTGGGCGCTTTTAAATGTCTCTTTTCTTTTCATCTTATGTCTGCCAGCGCCAGGTCAGAATTGAACATTGTGCACTGTAGTAGCAATGTACGACGGAGGATTAGGGCCAAATAAAGGAGAAGGGAAAAAAACGATGACAAGATTAAAGTCGTACTGGTACTATGAGAAAAAAACTCGTGTTACTAAACAGTCAAATTTATCGCGTTAACGGGCGGTAATTAATTATGTTAAAATATTTGACACATTTAACTAGGGCTGCAGCTTCTATCGATTAATCGAGTAATCGGATAAAACAAATATATTTTTAGGTGAAGAGCAATTATAAATATACATGAGAAAACAAGACATTTCATCTAATCTTGAACCATTTTCAGTCAATCAATGTCTTTATTTTTGATGTATATTGTTGAAAACAGCCAACAATTGCATCTCAGATGTAACTAGAATTTTAAAAAAAAAAGACTAATTCACTTTCACTCAAAAAACCTTTAGATCTTATTAAAAAAAAAAATATATATATATATATATATATATATATATATATATATATATATATACTGTATATATACAGTATATATATATATATATAAAAGTTGGGATTTTTTTCCCACATGTTTCAATTGAATTTCTCTTTGTGTCAAGCCTATCAGGACTTAGTTTAGACTAACTTAAAACTTAACTAGAACTTAAAAATGGATTTTGAGTTTTTGCAGTGTTCAAAATAAATGTATGATACAGGCTGTATTGGAGCACATTAGGGACCAGTGCTACTTGGTGTTTTATCCAGCAATGACTACTGAGCTAAAATTGATAGTTAGCATTATTGAGTTTTTATTTTACTCCCTCATCACTCCACAACCCTATGTTATGTTAAAGCCTGTATGTAAGACACGTTAGCCACGCATCGAAAGTGGTCATAATCAATAGAAACCTAGCCCTCCACAGGGCTAACGTTACTTGAGCTAGTGACAGTAACGTTAATCTTATTTATTAGCACTTAGCGCTCTACTGCTTTAAGATGGCGGCTGTTTACTTACGCTGCCCAGACGCGGCCGAGTCTGTCATTAAGCATCTAGTTCAACATACATGTCATCTCAATGAGACTCATCAGACGCTACCTGCTACCAACGTAGCATCGTGCGGGCTAGTACTTAGCAACGTCGGCGTCGTTTGTAGCGGCTGTCGGCTGCAGTAAGTTTTTTATTTTTGCTTCTTCCTCTAAGCACGTGACATCAGCGCGTTGTCCCGCATTAAAAGTAGTTCGAGCAAAACGTGATGCTTAGAGCTGTCAAAGTAAACGATTAGTCGAGGTGAATAAAATTACTCGGATCAGTTTTTAAACTCGAGTTACTCGAGTTGCTCGAGTATCCGTTTCAGTTCTAATAAAAAAAAGTCATGTCCGATATTTTTTTGCCGATTCCGATACTTTGAAAATGACGTGATCGGACCCGATGACATCTTTATTAATGACTTTTTTAAAGTAAGATTAACAACACTGAAAACCGCACGCGTGGGAACAATCTGAATCCATCTCATCAAATGTGCTAAGATTGCTCATGAGAAGTGACAACATTTTGAATGAAGCACCTCAGTTCCTTCCACCACTGCTGTTAAAGACCAAAGCGCTGCGGTGGCGCCATTAGCATTCAGCAACACGACTAACCTCTCAAGCTGAAAGTCATTTTCTGTAGGACAATGAGAAAATGGCTGTATTTGGCGTTGTATGACGCGCATGCTCGTTCTATCGCTTAAAGTCACTCCAGACGATTCAACTTCCACTGCGAGGAAGATAACCTGCTCTCTTTGTGCATTTCTATTTATTCATTCACAGCATCTTAAAATAGATATCAAAAAGCACGTATTCCCCCCTGCGCCATTGTGATGCGTGGCTTTCACGTTTGCACCTATTAACAGCGCAGCCAGACGGCAGATTATTATGATTGAATAACAAGACGGGATTCAAATAGATGAATGATCGCAGTCTAAATGTGGCGGCTGCTTTGCTACGGTGAGACCTTTTGTGGGGCTGGCGAGAATCGAGCTGCTGGAGGACATAAAAATGTTATTCCACTACAAAAGCTGTGCTCAATTTTGTAAGCCACCACTCTGACTATATATCATTATTTAATATGCCAGCAGGGAAGGTGTTTTTCTTCGCAGAAGGCCTTGGAAACCAACATGTTTACACTGTACGCCAAAGCTGCAGGTTATCTGATTAAAGCAAGGTCTTTACCATCCGCCGCCCCTGTCCTTTTCCCTCACAAATTTCAAACCTCGTAGGACTGCAGCAGAACGTGATGATAGAGTACTTAGCGGCTCGAATGCATTGGCTCGCTCTCATCGTTTTACATCCAGACCCTCTCATTACTCCGTAACCATCTTCAAAATCCTGTTATGCCCGAGTTAAGAGACTTTTAGCCTCCTCTCACTCAAACTGCGCCCATTCTCGCTGGCTCGGAATCTCATTTGGAGGGGAATATTGCAGCTCCGGCTATGGCGAACACATTTGCAATGTGCGCTGCAATCGCACAGGATGTAGCGCGGAAACAGGAGCAGGGTGACACGGTGAGAGGCGGAAGAGAAGGCCGAATATAGCTGAGTGATGTTGACATTTGCAGAGAGGAGGCAGTTGTGGAGAAAATGATGAACTGGGTGAGGAACTATAATATCAGGTTGCATCCTGATTAGAGCTGAAAAGATTCCTCGAATAATTCGGGTAAGTCGATTTTAAAAATTGATCGAGGAATTTTCTACGCCTCGAGGAATCGTTTCATTTCGCCAGCTGTAACTCGTTCAATCTCAGCCATTTTCACCGGTGCAACTCCCTTCGTTCCCGGCCGTTTTACTGGATTTTGACTGATTTTGCAAGGCCCGCAGACAATTCTGTTCTGTTGCTATATATACAGGGGTGCACATAATTTTTTTACCCACCCAGCAGGTTCAACGTCACTCCCCAGGTTGCCAGATTGTAATGACAAGAAAATGGATGTTTGCATAGATAAACGGCAATGCGCGCCACATTATTCACGATGCTCTATTAACAGGGGTGCACATAATTTTTTTGCCCAGGTTCTCAGAGGAGGACCTGGAGATGTGACTTGGTCCTCATTCAGCTTGAGAGCCGACCCGCCTGATGCGATGAATTTATGACAAGGTTTACTTAGAGCCAATTAACTTTAATTAATTATATTAACAATTAATGCTTGATTAACATCAACTGGCACAACAAAATTGCCATTACTTTGAAGTGAAATGTAAAGAAATAAAAAGCACCATTTCAAAATAAAGGGCATTATGTGGCTCCCACATTAACTCCAAGCATTTTTAAAAGTGGGATGTCCTCCTCATAAGACCTCATTGAACGTGCATGTTTAGCTTTGTAAAATGCGAGCAAAAACACGTTTGTCAGTGCATGTCGCTGTTCATTACCTTTATTCCGCCACTTGTCCATAGGGCGAGTGGGGTCCTGTTTGACATCGATAGTTTGCTGAATTGCCACATGCTCTGTTTTTTTTCGTGCTTTTCAAAGTTTGGATGGCTGAAATTCTTTGACCCTACATAAAATGCGCTGCTCTTATCGGCGACATTGGGATTCTCACAGCACATTTTGTACCGCATTTCCGTGGGAGCATCATTTGCTTCTAGCCATGGTACCTCCTGTAGCCACTTTTCAGCAAAAGTCCTTTTTTTCGGTAGCTCCGGTGACGTGTCTGTCGTCTGTCTGTCTTTTGACGGGGGTGGGGGAACACGGAAGTAATTACTTAGTGTGACCTGCCTCTTCGACATTTTGAGAAGTTATTTTCTCGTGTCCGCCACAAATACGGTGGTCAGCATGCGCAGCCCATCCCTCCTCCCGCCGCCCAGCAAAGGAGCCACCGCCCCCCTCCCCGGGACCCAGGGTGGTCCCCCGGGCCACCCGCGCGCCCATCAACCGGCCTTCAGGGAAGGCAGGAGGGGACGCATCACCAACCCCATGCCTACACCCACCCCCGCCCGCCCACCCGGGCCACGAGCCACAGCCACAGCCCCCCAACCGGCACGGCACGCCACGGGACCCCCATCGGCCCACCAAGCCCCAGGCAAGGCAGGGACCCCCGCCGGTGCAGGCGACACCCCGCTGATACACCGGCGCCCAGCCAGCGACCCGCGACGGAGCGCAGGGCGGATGCCCAGCCAGAGAAGAGAGGGGAAGGCGGAGGCAGGAGAACGCCCAGGAACTGCCACGGGGCGATGCAAGATCGGAGACCCGACCCCCCAGCCCACTCCCGCGGCCGGCAGCTGAGGCAGAGGGGAGGCCACACCCCGGGAGCCACGCCATATAGAAAATGTGTGGGACCCACCTACCACCCTATTACTGTGGCTGCCAGGTTCCCGACTGGCAGCCATCACCCAGCACCGTGATGGGGGTGTGAGGGGAGGGTTTTCCAATTTCTGATGAAAAAACTTGAGAAATTGAGTTTTTTGTGAAAGCATACATTTCAAACATAACTTTGACTTTAACACCGCTATTTTTTTCTTTTGTTACATCCCAAACATCTGAATAATGTTTTCCTTTTACAAAATAACATAAACAACAGGACAAATAGAGCTTTTGATAGCAAAGTAACACTTTATTTACACATACCATATTGTCCTGAATTAGGGCTGTCAAAATTATCGCGTTAACGGGCGTTAATTAATTTTTTAAATTAATCACGTTAAAATATTTGACGCAATTAACGCAGATGTTTCGCTCAGACAGATTTAAATGACAGTACACAGTGAAACGCTCACTTGTTGTGTTTTATGGAGTTTTGCCGCCCCCTGCTGGCGCTTGGGTGCGACTGATTTTATAGGCTTCAGCATCCATGAGCATTGTGTAAGTAATTATTGACATCAACAATGGCGGGCTACTAGTTTATTTTTTGATTGAAATTTTTACAAATTTTATTAAAACGAAAACATTAAGAGGGGTTTTAATATAAAATTTCTATAACTTGTTCCAACATTTATCTTTTAAGAACTACAAGTCTTTCTATCCATGGATTGCTTTAACAGAATGTTAATAATGTTAACGTCATCTTGTTGATTTATTGTTATAATAAACACATAAATACAGTTCTTATGTACCGTATGTTGAATCTATATATCCATCTTGTGCCTTATCTTTCCATTCCAACAATAATTTACAGAAAAATATGGCATATTTTATTGATGGTTTGAATTGCGATTAATTGCGATTAATTACGATTAATTAATTTTTAAGCTGTAATTAACTCGTTTAAAAATTTTAATCGTTTGACAGCCCTAAATATTACAGATGCACTATAATATCGGTCACCGATAATTATCGGCCGATAATGGCAATTATGACGTCACACAGATAGTCCAGATAAAACGAAATTCAACCGATAATGCAATCCTACAATTATATACTTGATTTAGCCTCCAAATGTGCGCAATCAACATTTTCTCCAATTCTGCTAGTTTTTGCAGTGTAGTAATGTGATATATGTTAGGAATGGCTTGCTTTTAAAGGCATTTTTGTGCAACTTGGGTGTTTACTCTCTAAGTAATTGTTGCCAAAAGCTTACCATTACACAACGTCATTGCCATTGTTTAGTTGTTGGAATTTACTACTTGTTCACATTTGATGCGGAAAAAAATAGCACTAAATTACATTTTTGCACAGTCACATTTGATCTTTGTATACTTTAAAATTTTACACACATATATGAATAGAATTATCGGAGTGACATTATCGGTTATCGGGTTGAAGGGGCAGGAAATTATCGGTTATCGATATCGGTTGAAAAATGTATTATCGTGCATCACTACTAAATATAATATAATATAATATAATATAATATAATAATAACACTATTAATTAAATAGATAATAACCAAATAACCCTCTCTGGGTTCTTCACAGAAAAAAAAACCAGGAAATAAATAACATTATTGAAAAAAAAAAAATGTTCAGGGGGCCGGACCAAATGTGGAGGCGGGCTGTAGTTTGCGGACCCCCGCTATAGATGTTTGGATGGTCTTAGTTAAAGCAGACAGTTTTTACATCTGTGTGATTTTGACAAAGATCAGATCACATTTGGTGGTGATTTAATGCAGAAATGTGAGAAATTCCAAAAGATTCAGATACTTTTTCATACCACTGTATATTTATAATCGCTCTTTACGCCCCCCAAAAAACCTTCATCCGATTACTCGATAAATCGATGGAATTTTCAGTAGAATACTCGATTACTAAAACATTCGATAGCTCCAGTCATAATCCTGATGTCATAAGTAATCTGAATATTTGGTTAACAATGTTTCCTGATCTGCGTGTAGCTCACTGCACTTGATTTTTTTCCCACGATCCGAGCAGTAGTCACTAGGAGGATTACACGCACGCTCAGTCACACCACATGCAGCTTAAATAAGCCCACAACAATTAAAGTAATGTAGGGACAAAGACGGCGGTCGCCCATTTAGCTATTAGCAGCGGCTCAGAGGGGTAATAGCACAGCACAGATGGCAGTGGGATTTTGTTTGCTGGATGTTCAGCTGAGCTCTGTCGGTCCGCTTGTTGACGATGGAGCCAGAAGTTCAATGAAGCTCGATCCCCTAGCGTCCTCCCTGTTTCACTTACACTTACACACACTCTTTCGAAAAATGCAGAAATCAACCAGTACGCTTGCTGGCCACTAGAAGGGGATGTGTGTCTTGATAAATAAATAAAAAATCTGCCCCAGTTTGAACTCTTGCTCACTTACACACACACATGTGAAGTCTAACAAAAGGAGCTGTTTTGCATTGCTGGAGGCAATTATTAAGCCAAGGATACCATGTGTTTTATACATACCGCGTTAGTACGTGAATTCATTTGAACGTGTCTGTTTTACTGCAATTCACATAACTTAACCTGATGTGTTTTTTATGTCTTCTTGTGTTTTACAGCAAAGTACATTGGATGCTATGTTGATTCAACAGAAAAGCGGGCCCTAAAAGGAGTTTCATTTTTTGATTACAAAAAAATGACTGTATTCCGTTGCCAGGACAACTGTGCCGAAAGGTATGAAAAACAACAGGGAAAAACACTCATCTATTCGTCCTTCCTTGCCTTCTTGTCAGGTTGAGTTATAAATTAAAAGTGATTGTCCAGATGAGCTGATGCAAATTCTGAGAGGCTGATTAAAAGGCTCTCCCCTCATTAGAAGTGCTGGATATATACTTGTAAACACCACCCACTGATAAACCAGCCCACATATGTAAGGACAGTACTTTGTAGCTTCTCTCTCTTGAGCGGTGTGGTTGAAGCTCATGCAGGAAGGTATAAAATTATAAAAAAGGGCTATGATATATTTAACCTTTTAAAACATGAGCCTGTTTTGTCTGAATTTGCATGCCTTTGATGTTGCATTTTAATATTTCAAAGAGCAAATTGCTCGCAATGGTCTGGTTGGGTCCCTTTTTTCAGGACACCAATATCTTTCATGTCCAAACTGTTGTTTTCTTCACTGACCAATTATAATCAACATTTTGGACCCAAAAAGATAACAACAACAAAAATCCCCAAAATATTTGTCAAAATTTGGGTAACACTTTATAATAACGATCCGTTTTACTAGTTAATAGATCATTAGTAAACTGTTGATAAATGATTTATTGTTGATTTGTGAAGTATTTGTTAACAGTTTGTTAGGCATTTACGGGGTGTTACAATATGGTTGACCCCATTCTAAATGCCCATGCTAGTTGATGGATATTGATAAAACTATATACACTGTATGTTGAAGGTCATAAGTTTTAATGGTTAAATATACAAAGAAAAGTACAAATAATTGTTGGTTCTATGGCAGATTTTCAAAAATGTGCAACATGAGCATTGCCTGCAAAATGCCTTATCAAAATGCCTTTTCTTTTGAAGTGAACGGCATTTCTTAACCTGAAAAGATAGAAATGGCAAACGTTACACACAAAAACTTGAAACGTTTCTACACAGTGTTTCAGGTTAAGAACACCCTGTAAATGCTTAACAAACTGGAAATAAATACTTCACAAATCAACAATAAATTATTAATCAACAGTTTACTAATGATCTATTAACTAATAAAACGGATAGTTATTATAAAGTGTTACCAAAATTTGTAAAAATGATGTCCTATTGACAACCAAACATGCTCGATGGACCGTTTTGAAGCTTGATAATATTTATTCAACTTGTTAGGATGAACATTCAACAGAAACAAATAAAATTTTTATATTCGACAATTCAACACAAACAGCAGGTATGGTCATAAGCGTTTTTTTGCCTTTACACATACTATGGTCAAAACAGGTCATATACAGACCAAAAGTGCAAAAAAATATATATATATGAAAAAAAATATAAAAATAACAAATAAAAATAAATATATATATATATATATATATACATAGCCTACAGTGGGGCAAATTAGTATTTAGTCCAGCACCAATTGTGCAAGTTCTACTTGAAAAGATTAGAGAGGCCTGTAATTGTCAGCATAGGTAAACCTCAACCATGAGAGACAGAATATGGAAAAAAAAAACAACAGAAAATCGCATTGTTTGATTTTTAAAGAATTTACTTCCAAATGAGAGTAGAAAATAAGTATTTGGTCACATACAAACAACCAAGATTTCTTGCTGTCAAAGAGGTCTAACTTTTTCTAACGAGGTCTAATGAAGCTCCACTCGTTACCTGTATTAATGGCACCTGATTTAACTCATTATCGGTATAAAAGACACCTGTCCACAACCTCTGTCAGTCACACGCCAAACTCCACTATGGCCAAGACAAAAGAGCTGTCGAAGGACACCAGAGACAAAATTGTAGACCTCCACCAGGCTGGGAAGACTGAATTTGCAATAGGGAAAACGTTTGGTGTAAAGAAATCAACTGTGGGAGCAATTATTAGAAAATGGAAGACATACAAGACCACTGATAATGTCCCTCGATCTGGGGCTCCATGCAAGATCTCACCCCGTGGAGTTAAAATGATAACAAGAACGGTGAGCAAAAATCCCAGAACCACAGGGGGCGACCTAGTGAATGACCTACAGAGAGCTGGGACCACAGTAACAAAGACTACTCTAAGTAACACAATGCGCTGCCAGGGACTCAAATCCTGCACTGCCAGACGTGTCCCCCTGCTGAAGAAAGTACACGTCCAAGCCCGTTTGCGGTTCCCTAGAGAGCATTTGGATGATCCAGAAGAAGAGTGGGAGAATATGTTATGGTCAGATGAAACCAAAATAGAACTTTTTGGTTGAAACACAGGTTCTCGTTTTTGGAGGAGAAACAATACTGAATTGCATCCGAAGAACACCATACCCACTGTGAAGCATGGGGGTGGAAACATCATGCTTTGGGGCTGTTTTTCTGCAAAGGGACCAGGACGACTGATCTGTGTAAACGAAAGAATGAATCAATCTCCTTCCATCAGCAAGGGCATTGAAGATGAGATGTGGCTGGGTATTTCAGCATGACAATGATCCCAAACACCGCTTCGTTGTCCACTCAGAACTAATGTAAACTGGATGCACAACACATTGTCTTGGTTAAAAGTTAAAGACAGATTTACGGCCTCATTGCTTACTTTTACGAGAAACATTGTTACGACTAAAATTCCAAAGGTACTTTTCCAAAAATTATATCGAAGTTCTGATGAACATCAACATGAAACCCGTCATGCCATGGGGGGTAGATTCATTTTACCTCATGTCAAAACAAACCATGGAAAAAGTTCAGTCATGTAGAGCGATGTTGGGCTGGGACACTGTGCCAATTGAAATTATTTCTGCAAACAGTAAAAATCAGTTTAAGTTCCATTTCATTAGTAATGAATTCTGAATCGAAATAACTAACCGCCATGAGCCAGATAATTTCAATGAACGTCAGGAAAACAAAGACTGGGTCTTTTTCTACATTCATGTACATGTACATGTACACATGTACATGTACATGCATGTAGTATATAGATATGTATAGAGATATATGTAATGTGTATGTCTGTACTATATGTGCATTTATATGTAGGGGTGTGTGTGTGAGTGTATGGATAGGGAGGGAGGGGAGGGCGTGGGTGTGGGGGTTTTTATTGTTATTTTTTTCCGTATGCATTTTGGTTGGTGAGGCAAGCACTGGTGTAAATGTTTGAACGGAGCAGGCTGAATTGACTCCAGGAAGAGTAGATGTACCTGTTACAACTAATGGAGATCAAAATAAATACAAATACGAATACACAACCAGGGCAACAAAGGAGTGCCTTCGTAAGAAGCATTTCAAGGTACTGGAGTGGCCTAGCCAGTCTTCAGATCTCAACCCCATAGAAAATCTGTGGAGGGAGTTGAAAGTCCGTTTTGCCCAACGACAGCCCCAAAACATCACTGCTCTAGAGGAGATCTGCATGGAGAAATGGGCCAAAATACCAGCAACAGTATGTGAAAAGCTTGTGAAGAGTTACAGAAAACGTTTGGCCTCCGTTATTGCCAATAAAGGGTACATAACAAAGTATTGAGATGAACTTTTGGTACTGACCAAATACTTGTTTTCCACCATGATTTGCAAATAAATTCTTTAAAAATCAAACAATGTGACTTTCTGTTTTTTTTCCACATTCTGTCTCTCATGGTTGAGGTTTACCCATGTTGACAATTACAGGCCTCTAATATTTTCAAGTGGGAGAACTTGCACAATTAGTGGTTGACTAATTACTTATTTGCCCCACTGTAAGAGTTTCAAATCACATTTTTTAGTAAAAGAGAATAGCTGTCCCTTATTCGAGCCTGCAAGTTTTAAAGTTCATGGTTCCCTGTGTTACCTGTATTTATTTATCTGAAAACAAATGTAAATATTCACTGATTTCTGTAGTCCACAATCTTTTATTGAGAAATACAAGACTGTTTTTCATGAAAAAAAAAAAAAAAACGATTTTAGCGAGAAGCATAAAGACAACACCCGATTTACTGTAGCGGACAATACAAAATGTTGTGGCAGGCCAGATCTGGCCCCCAGGCCTTGAATTTGACACCTGTGCTTTACATCATGACATCAGATAGGCAACCTCATAGATTTAGATAGATATTTCTTGAAAACACTGTGCAGCGATACCTAATGAAGTGGCCCATGGGCATATATATAGTTAAGCACCAGCTCTCAAACCTTCACTCTCGCACTTGTGTTTGTGTGCCTGTTGGCAGAAAGGCTGCGGCAGGTTTTTGTTTATGAGAGGTCTGAGAGTGAGTGCTCACAAAGCTCCACCAAGAAATGCTTTTCTGACTTTTGCTGGAGATGAAATTGACTAGCCGGACCTGAACTCGGCCTTCCATCACCTTTGTGATGATTTAGTCGGCCGACTGTGGGCTGGAACTTAACACATCTCTTTGAACTGGAAAAATACCTGCGGCCACGTTTGGTAAATGTTTTAAAAGCCGTTGCGGAAGAGAAAAGACTATTAAATGTTGACGTAAAGGCTGTATTTATTTTGGTATATGGCGGAAAACAGTCAGGTGACTTGAAGTTCCCGCTCTGAGACCCCAAATTTCCTAAATTGTCCTAAATGCATGTTTGATACATCATTGGAAAGCTTAAAATCTCAATTTTCTGGTTGAAGAAATTTTTTGAACAGGAGGGGATTTTTTAACAGTAGGTCAAATCAGGTGAGTGAAAAATAGACATTTTGTAGACCTTTGAAAGTTTCTCATTTAAAAAAAGGTTTTGAACACCAATCCTGGTACATATAAATAACGAACACTTCAAGATGATCCCCTTTGTCGACTCGAGTCTTGCACTAAGACTTGTGGGTGGATGTACAGTCCATGACAAAAGTCTTGTCGCTTATCCATTTTGTTGAAAATATTGTTAATAACTAGAGATGTTCCGATTGATCATATTTCCCGATCGATCGGGTCCGATCACGTCATTTTCAAAGTATCGGTATCGGCAAAAAAATATCGGCTATGCTTTTTTTTAATATATATATATATATATATATATATTTTTTTTTTTTTTTTTTTAATTAAATTGCTTTCTAATTGTATTTAACGTTACAGACATAATATGTTACACTCTTCCAGAGTCTTTAGTTTAGGCTTAAGGTAGGGTTATCAAATCTATCCCAATAAAGGTGATAATTAATTTTTTTTAAAATGTATCACGTGAAAATATTTAACGCAATTAATGCATGCACTGCACAACCCACTCACACATAGTTGTGCTCAATCTGTATTGGCGCCGTTTTACCCATGTAGAGAGATAAAAGGCAGCGTAAAATGAGTAGAGTGAATTTTGGCAGCCTTTGGAAACGTTTTTTAATTGGCTAAAACCTTACTATCCCTCTCCCTATGATGAGAAATATCATGGGAAGCAATGTGGGGACGCAAGGTAGCAATTAATCTTTTTCTTAACACCTTGTGCTATTTCCCAACGCAGAGAAGATATATCAACTGGTAGCACTACGCTCAGTCATGGTTCCACTTCCCATCATGCATTTGGGCATGAGCTTTCAGTATCATTTACTGAAAGCTCAACAAATACACTAGATGGCAATATTTAGTCACAATATACAAAGTCACAAGTCTTGCTATCCGTGGATCCCTCTCACAGAAAGAATGTTAATAATGTAAATGCCGTCTTGAGGATTTATTGTCATAATAAACAAATACAGTACTTATGTACTGTATGTTGAATGTATATATTCGTCCGAGTTTTATTCATTTTTTTCTTAATGCATTGCCAAAATGTATAGGATCGGGAAAAAATATCGGGAATGATTGGAATTGAATCGGGAGCAAAAAAAAAAGCAATCGGATTGGGAAATATCGGGATCGGCAGATACTCAAACTAAAACGATCGGATCGGGAGCAAAAAAACATGATCGGAACAACCCTACTAATAACCTGACTTTTAATCATTCAATTGGTTTCAGAAATGGCTCATATGAAAGCTAAGACCCTCCCAAATGATGTTGAATGTGCAAAAATATATTTGTTTCACTGAAAAAAGATTCATCATTTAGTGAAGACATAAAGGTCAAATTTTGGCAAAGACAAAAGTTTTGTCGCCTACAGAAAGTAATGTGAAAATTGACCAAAAAATGTACTTCAAACACAAAAATATGGTAAATAACATTCGCGAATTAAGTAGTGGCGCTGTGAAATCCAAATTTAATATATTGTATGACTTCCATGCGGCTTGGCAAGGATTCATACAATTTATTGATGAAGTGATCAGGAACATCAAAGAAAGCAGTCTTGCATGCCTCCCAGAGTTCATCAACATTCTTGGGTTTCGTCTTCCATGCTTCCTCTTTCATCCTACCCCAGACATGCTAAATGATGATTCATGTCTGGTGACTGGGCTGGCCAGTCCTGGAGGATCTTGATTGAAGTATGCGATGGAGAACCATCCTGCTGCAGAATTTGTCCCTTATTATGGTTAGGAATGTAAGAGGCAGCTAAGATTTGTTGATATTTCAGACTATTTATGTTGCCTTCCACCCTGTAGATCTTTCGCACACCCCCATACTGTGTTGTAACCCCAGACCAAGATTTTGCCACCACCAAACTTCACTGTTTTGTGGCAAAAGCTCGATTTTTCAGATGAATCTTCCATTTAATTACACCACAGTCGCCGCAAATATTGCAAGAGACTTACTGGAGCCTGCATGGATCTGAGATTCACTCAACAAACAGTGAAGTTTGGTGGTGGCAAAATCATGGTCTGGGGTTACATCCAGTATGGGGGTGTGCGAGAGATCTGCAGGGTGGAAGGCAACATAAATAGTCTGAAATATCAAGAAATCTTAGCTGCCTCTTACATTCCTAATAATAAAAAGGGACAAATTCTGCAGCAGCATGGTGCTCCATTGCATACTTCAATTTCGACCTCAAAGTTCCTCAAGGCAAAGAAGATCAAAATCCTCCAGGACTGGCCAGCCCAGTCACCAGACATGAACAGAATGAAAGAGGAAGCATGGAAGACGAAACCCAAGAATGTTGATGAACTCTGGGAGGCATGCAAGACTGCTTTCTTTGGTGTTCCTGATGACTTCATCAATACGTTGTATGAATCCTTGCCGAACTGCAGTTGCAGTCCTTCAAGCCCATGGAAGTCATACAAAATATTAAATTTGGATCTCACAGCACCGCTACTTAATTCGCTTATGTTATGTAACATATTTTTGTATTTGAAGTACATTTTTTGTTCAATTTTCACACTACTATCTGTAGGCGACAAAACTTTTGTCTTGCCAAAATTTGACCTTTTTGTCTTCATTAAATGATCAATCATTTTTCAGTGAAACAAATATATTTTTGTACATTCAACATCATTTGGGAGGGTTTTATCTTTCATATGAGCCATTTCTGAAACCAAATGAATAATTAAAAGTCAGGTTTTTAGCAATTGTTTCTACAAAATGGATAAGCGACAAGATTTTTGTCAGGGACTGTAGAAATATTGTTCTATCAAACCCAACAGTTTTTTTGGCTTAAAATACAGCAGTTACCCTAATTTTCGGACTATAAGCCGCTACTTTTTTCCCTCATTTTGAATCCTGCGGCTTATAGTCCAGTACGGCTTATTTGATGATTTATTTGGGTTAATAGGTAAAACTTTATTTGACAGCGGCATCATAAGACTGTCATAAGAACGTCAAAATTATGACATGACACTATCATGGGCATTACTGAATGCTGATAACAGATGTCAATATGTGTCATGTGGCATATTATGTCACTAACTCCATTTATGTCCAGCTCAGATCTTTTACGTCCATTCAAAAGTGAGATAATTTGCTGGATGACACTAACCAACATCTATTGTAAGCGTTCGATAATGCTTTTGACAGTGTCATGTAATAATTATGACAGTATTATGGCACCTCTATCCAAGAAAATGTAATAGCAATAGCTAGCAATTAATGAAACAACTGGAACAGTAACCGAAGAAATAATTAGCACAGAACATGAATTTTGATTGTTATTTACATCTGTAGTGCCGCAATGCATGCTAGGAGGAATGTTGGATGACAACAGTGTTGACAGCAGGTGGCAGCAGAGCTTGACTGTCTCCCCCAAGGGAGCAGTGATGGCCAAATGAAAATTTTTGAAACAATAAGGCTTTGCAGCCAGTTGGTTCACAGCTTCATGGTGGTTCATTTGGTTTCATGACAGTCTTATAATGCCTTTGTCAAATGAAGCGTTACCAGTTAATATCTTTTGGTGTAAATATCCCATAATACAATGAGGACAGCTGCGGCTTATAATCCAGTGCGGCTTATGTATGAACACATGCCGTTTTCATGTGTAATTTGGTGACCGGCGGCTTGTAGTCAGGTGCGCCTTATAGTCCAGAAATTACGGTATATTAAAACGGGTTGCAAGAGCATAAACGGCTTTTTCAGCCTTGTCTGTGTTTTCCGCCATATACTACGCTCGTGTTAGGCTTTACAGCCATTTGTGAATTCACTTCCAGACTTGAGTAGATGCTACATTTCACTTTCCCAATCTGCATAAACGTCCACTATTAGAAGAGCTCTGCCTTTTCCTTCCAGTTATTCCATTCCAATCAGATTAATCAGCGCTCATTGTTTCCCTTTGAGCTCTATTTCGCCCCACACTTCCTGTCTTCCTTTCTCCTCCGCCGTCTTTCTCTCGCGCCTCTTTTCCTCCCCGAGGAATAGCGAGGACGGCTCTATCGAATGCACTGAATTACACCCATCACTGATTCAGCGAGTGCAGAATAGGTGCAGGGAGCCGCTTGTTTCGAACTGCTTTCTCCTCGTGCCGGCTTTCTGCAGCCAACCGGCCCACCTGCTATTTTCAGAACCCGCTTTAATAAAAGAAGACAAACAAATGAGAAGCGGCGGCATGGAATGGCGTACGGAGGTTTGGGTTTGATTGGCAGGGCTGGAGGCTTCGGCGGGCGTGGGGCTGTCCAGTGTGAAGGCTTTCTAATTGCATCCGAAAGGCCTCTTGGGAGTCAAGTCAACTGAGGGAGGGCCACGGGAGTAAAGCCTTATAAAGAGGACTGCAATCATTTATAATTGGCCGTGCCTGAAAACCTCTTAGCATGTATAACGGCGTTCATTTTCAGTCGCCAAAAGATGTTCCTAAGTAACGTCTGGACGCGCTCTTATGTGTGCTTCAACACCGACTTTGCATTATTTATTTGCTCTTATTGACTACAGTTGCTTTCAATATGAATCAACATTAGCCAGGGAAGGATTAAGGCATAATGAATGCTCAGGTCATTAGCGCTCGCCTCGTAGACTATACTAATGATGGTAATTCTTCTTCCCTCTCCACATCTAGAGGGTACATGTACGCGGGTTTGGAGTTTGGAGCCGAGTGCTTCTGCGGACACAAGATTCAGACGGCCAACGCTTCGGAGAGCGAATGCAACATGCAGTGTAAAGGAGAAAAGAGCAGCGTGTGTGGAGGAGCCAACCGGCTATCCATCTACAGGCTGGAGCTGAGCCAGGAGTCGGCACGGCGCCGTGAGAAAATCCCCTTGACTTCATTGGAACCACATGCTGCTCACTATATTCGCAGGGCTATCAGCTATCAGGGGAGGAATGGAGAACAATTAATTCAACTTTTCCCGTTATTATTTTCCCGCTCTATACACATAGGCGGAGATTGAGGAAGCCGAGAAATGTCATTGCATATAATTGACTTACCTATAAATGAATTTATATCGAATCAAATTTTCTTCCGTAGCGCTTGAAAAAAAGTTGATGGTAACCAGTGTTGTTAATAACGGCGTTACAATATAACGGCGTTACTAACGGCGTTATTTTTTTCAGTAGTGGGTAATCTAATTAATTACTTTTCTCATCTTGGCAACGCCGTTACCGTTACTGAGGACGGAAAGGCATGCGTTACTATGCGTTACTATATTGGTCGAAAAGTCTGAGGGAGACGGACTCACCGAGACGACAGAGCAGAGCAGGAGTAGGGAGGAGGCAAGAAAGTTGTGACGCCGAGCAAACGCGATGCTAGGTAGCTCCAATAATACATGTTGTAGCCGATAGCTAGTACAAACTACGCCCGCATGTTATGGTCGATATGGTAGACATGGTAGATATCACATGTACTGTATATAGATATAACTAGATGCAAAATGACAGACATGGCATTAAATGAGTTAGTAGACAGCCGCCATCTTAAAGCAGTACACTTTTTAGGACGGCTCTGTTGTAGAGAACCTTCCTAGCGAACCTAAGTAACTTTTTATCTAAAATACTTCTAAATCGGCAAAATCTTGACTTGAATCTATCTTTAAATGATGAAACAATTGTTAAAATTTTCATATGTCGAAAGTAGAGAGAAGGGAACTAATGCAATAATGAGAGCAATTTTAACAACTTTTAACAGTTGATTCAGGGTAAAGGGTAAATTAGGATAAAGAATTGGGCTCGGGCCAATTGTACCAAAAACCTTCACAAAATGTTTTTTTTTTTTTTTTTTTTTTTTTGAGGGAAAAAAAAAAAAAGTAATTATCACCAATTACTTTGCCAAGTAACTAATTACTCTTACATTCAGGTAATTGAGTTACTAACGCAATTACTTTTTGGGAGAAGTAATTTGTAACTATAATTAATTACTTTTTTTCAGTAAGATTAACAACACTGATGGTAACACTATACAATAACGGTCCCTTAATTAACATTAGTTATTGCATTTTTAGACCATAACTACCGTATTTTTCGGACTACAAGTCGCACCTGAGTATAAGTCGCACCAGCCATAAAACGCCCAACGAAGAGAAAAAAAACATATACAAGTCGCACCGGAGTATAAGTCGCATTTTTTGGGGAAATTTACTTGATAAAATCCAACACATAGAACAGATATGTCATCTTGAAGGGCAATTTAATAGAAAAATACAATAGAAAACAACATTCTGAATAAGTGTACAGTGTACAGTGCATGAACAACAAAATGCGAATATACTGTCCTTACCAGGACGCTACGGCTCGGTCCTGGCTATTCTGCGGGCTAAACTCCCAAATGATGGTGCTGGATGTCCGTATAATTTGCTGAATCAATTTCGTCCTCGATACCAAACAGGTTCGCATCGATGTAAATAAATGATAATTAGGTGCTTTTACAGCAATGACATGACACAAACGGTTAGCATGCGTTCGCTAGCATTAGCACATCGTTCAAACAACCACACAACTGGCTCTAAGTGTCCGATCGCGGGTGGAAAACACACAACAACAACAGAAAAGATGACACACACAGGCGTTGCCTCTGTAGAGATATTTTACAAGCATAAACAATGAACATAGGTTGGCAGCAGTGTTTCTCTCTCGCTAACTCGCCCACTAAGTCAGAGCTACGTAGCTGTCGGTCTTCTTCTGGCGTGTGAGTGCTCTTCTTCACGTAAACAAGCGCAAGTGCACCACCACTTGAGCGTAAAAGCGCCACAAACTAAAAGCATGCATTTCAATATAAAAAAAGTTAATAATACAATTGAACACACATTGCCAAAGGCAGAACGCGAACGTGGCCATAGCTATTAAGTTATTAAGATAACTATAGCATAAAGAACATGCTAACAAGTTTACCAAACCATCAGTGTCACTCCAAAACACCAAAATAACATGTGAAATTATATCATAATGTGTTAATAATTTCACACATAAGTCGCTCCTGAGTATAAGTTGCACCCCCAGCCAAACTATGAAAAGAACTGTGACTTATAGTCCGAAAAATACGGTAATGTAAGTAACATTACAATAATTAATATAATTGCTTATCTAACATTTATTAATATATTAATTAACATGAGTTAATGCATTAGTTCATGCATAACCAGACAGTAACTCGGGGGTCCCCAAACTACGGCCCGCGGGCCGGATACGGCCCGCCTCCACATTTGGTCCGGCCCCCTGAATTTTTTTTTTTTTTTTTCCCAATAATGTTATTTATTTCCTGGCATTTTTCTGTGAAGAACCCAGAGAGGGTTATTTGGTTATATCTATTTAATTAATAGTATTATATTATATTATATTATATTATAATATAATATATTTAGGGCTGTCAAACGATTACAATTTTTAAGTTAATTACAGCTTGAAAATTAATTAATCGTAATTAATTGCAATTAATCGCAATTCAAAGCATCTATAAAATATGCCATATTTTTCTGTAAATTATTGTTGGAATGAAAAGATAAGACACAAGACGGATATATACATTCAACATATGGTACATAAGTACTGTATTTGTTTATTATAGCCATAAATCAACAAGATAGCATTAACATTATTAACATTCTCTTAAAGCGATCCATGAATAGAAAGACTTGTCGTTCTTAAAGGATAAATGTTAGTACAAGTTATAGAAATTTTGTATTAAAACCCCTCTTAATTTTTTCGTTTTATTATAATTTGTAATATTTTCAATCAAAAAATAAACTAGTAGCTCGCCATTGTTGATGTCATTGCACCATGCTCACTCCCCAAACCCATAAAATCATTTAGACCCAAGCGCCAGCAGAGGGCGCCAAATAAAAAAAAACAAGTAACAAGCAGACATTACGTTTCTGTAATCTGAGTGGGCCATGTGCGTTTATTGCGTCAAATATTTTAACATGATTAATTTAAAAAATTAATTACCGCCCGTTAACGCGATCATTTTGACAGCCCTAGTTATATTATATTATATTATATTATATTATATATTTTGGGCTGTTGAACAATTAAAATTTGTAATTGAGTTAATCACAGCTTAAAAACTAATTAATCGTAATTAATCGCAATTCAAACCATCTATATAATATGCCATATTTTTCTGTAACTTATTGTTGGAATGGAAAGATAAGACAAGATGGATATATACATTCAACATACGGTACGTAAGTACTGTATTTGTTTATTATAACAATAAATCAACAAGATGGCATTAACATTATTAACATTCTGTTAAAGCGAGCCATGGATAGAAAGACTTGTAGTTCTTAAAAGATAAATGTTAGTACAAGTTATAGAAATATTATATTAAAACCCCTCTTAATGTTTTCGTTTTAATAAAATTTGTAAAATTTTCAATCAAAAAATAAACTAGTTGCCCGCCATTGTTGATGTCAATAATTACACAATGCTCATGTGTGCTTAAGCCCATAAAATTGGTCGCACCCAAGCGCCAGCAGAGGGCGACAAAACTCCAGAAAACACAAGTAACAAATGGACATTGCACTTTGCTGTCATTTTAATTTGTTTGAGCGGGGCATGTGCGTTAATTGCGTCAAATATTTTAACGTGATCAATTTTAAAAAATTAATTACCGCCCGTTAACACGATAATTTTGACAGCCCTAGTACAAAAGCAAAGCTGCTACTGACCAAAAACCAAAGCAGGCACCTACCCACCTAAAAATTGAAAGTCGTTCCCTTATAAAATCCAGATTAATTATTTTTTATATAAGTATAACACAACTTAAAATGGCTATAAAAGTCTCAGATTTTACACTAGATGCACAAATATCACCAAATGCAGAGATAATCCCCTATATTTTCAGGATCAATAGCAATATTTAACATATCATAAAGTTTCTGACTAAATTGCATGTTATTACTGCAAGTTTTCAACAGCTAATAAAACGAGGGAAAACCGCGGTGAGAGGCAGACAAACGAAAAACTAGCCAAGGATGCAACCCATAATGAAGGAGTCAAGAATACAAACTGTCAAATGGCAGCAAGTCAATATCTCGGCAAGCCGCCTAGGATTGGTTTAAAGACACTGCTGATGAGCTGGAATTAGAAGCAGGTACGAGGTCGGGAACTCATCCCACAGCTCTGGAACAAAACAATCTGACCAGCAGCAGAATGTGACAAAATCATGTCAGTCGCCATACTGGCTTCGCTTCTATAAAGCACAGCCATTCTCCCAATCCAGCCCAACCACATCATCACCCCCAGCATGCATTGCGCGCGTAAAACATGGCGCCCTCCGTAAGTCAAAACCATAGACTTCATAACCTATTGACATGACACAGGAAACGGGGCCGATTCGTAAGGACCTATTTTCAAAAACTTAAAATTAAAATATTTACAAAACCAAAGCTGCTACTGACCTTAAACCAAAACAGGCACCTACAGTGGGGCAAATAAGTATTTAGTCAACTACTAATTGTGCAAGTTCTCCCACATGAAAATATTAGAGAGGCCTGTAATTGTCAACATGGTGAGACCTCAACCATGAGAGACAGAATGTGGAAAAAAAAAAAAAACAGAAAATCACATTGTTTGATTTTTAAACAATGTATTTGCAAATCATGGTGGAAAATAAGTTAATCTACATTCTTTGTTACAGTGGGGAGAACAAGTATTTGATACACTGCCAATGGGAAAACCCATTGGCAGTGTATCAAATACTTGTTCTCCCTACTGTATGTACCCTTTGTTGGCAATAACTGAGGCCAAACGTTTTCTGTGACTCTTCACAAGCTTTTCACACACAGTTGCTGGTATTTTGGTCCATTCCTCCATGCAGATCTCCTCCAGAGCTGTGATGTTTTGGGGCTGTCATTGGGCAACACGGACTTTCAACTCCCTCCACAGATTTTCTATGGGGTTGAGATATGGAGACTGGCTAGGCCACTCCGGGACCTTGAAATGCTTCTTACGAAGCCACTCCTTTGTTGCCCTGGCTGTGTGTTTGGGATGATTGTCCTGCTGAAAGACCCAGCCACGTCTCATCTTCAATGCCCTTGCTGATGGAAGGACATTTTCACTCAAAATCTCTCGATACATGGACCCATTCATTCTTTTCTTTACACAGATCAGTCGTCCTGGTCCCTTTGCAGAAAAACAGCCCCAAAGCATGATGTTTCCGCCCCCATGCTTCACAGTGGGTATGGTGTTCTTTGGCTGCAATTCAGTGTTCTTTCTCCTCCAAACACGAGAACCTGTGTTTCTACCAAAAAGTTCTATTTTGGTTTCATCTGACGATAACACATTCTCCCAGTCCTCTTCTGGATCATCCAAATGCTCTATATCGAACCTGGCGGCGCATTGTGTTACTGATAGTAGCCTTTGTCACTGTGGTTCCAGCTCTCTGTAGGTCATTCACTAGGTCCCTCCAGTGTGGTTCTGGGATTTTTGCTCACCGTTCTTGTTATCATTTTGACGCCACGGGGTGAGATCTTGCATGGAGCCCCAGATCGACGGAGATTATCAGTGGTCTTGTATGTCTTACATTTTCTAATAATTGCTACCACAGTTGATTTATTTAAACCAAGCGTTTTACCTATTGAAGATTCAGTCTTCCCAGCCTGGTGCAGGTCTACAATTTTGTCTCTGGTGTCCTTCGATAGCTCTTTGGTCTTGGCCATAGTGGAGTTTGGAGTGTGATAGACTGAGGTTGTGGACAGGTGTCTTTTATACCGGTAATGAGTTGAAACAGGTGCCATTAATACAAGTAACAAGTGGAGCCTCGTTAGACCTCGTTAGAAGAAGTTAGACCTCTTAGACAGCGAGAAATCTTGTTGGTTTGTAGGTGACCAAATACTTATTTTCCACTCTAATTTGGAAATGAATTCTTTAAAAATCAAAATTGTGATTTTCTGGGTTTTTTTTCCACAGTCTGTCTCTCATGGTTAAAATTTACCCATGTTGACAATTACAGGCTTCTCTAATCTTTTCAAGTAGGAGAACTTGAACAATTGGTGGTTGACTAAATACTTATTTGCCCCACTGTACCTTAGCCATACATGAGTCTCCATGAGCAGCGGCATCAAAAAATTCAAAGTCGTTCACTTATGAAATACTGATTAATTATTTTTTAGTATAACACAACTTAAAATGGCTATTAAAGTCTCAGATTTTACAAATAAATTAACTCTATTATATAAGCAGCACACAGACTACTTTTCATTGTGTCAAAGTGTCATTTTGTCAGTGTTGTCCCATGAAAAGCTATACTTAAATATCTGTAAAAATGCAAGGGACTGTATAGTAAGTTAATTTTATTGCTGACACTTTCCGGGGTCATCAACATGTTTTGCCCTCTTCCCACAAAAGTCAAACTCCACCTCTGTCTCACTTTGAGCAACAGAACGTAGCAATAAAAATCTAGCCATAATAAGAAATCAAATCAATATTCATCTCAATAATTTTACCCTTAACAACTGAACGCACCCCTAGAAAGACCTAACAATAATCCACAATGACCACAAAGATGTAATTTGGGCCCTGAAATGTAACACGTTGGCCCGTTTTAAGGGGAAATATTTGTTTTATTGGATGCTAATGCCACATTGGGGAGCCGGCTGCCCTGTCGTGTTTACTTCTTCCCTGGGAGAGATGTGCAACCTTCCTCCCCTCGCATGCCGTGGTCTGCATCCTAAACACTCGCTGCCTGCTGTTTAACAACCGAGGTGAAGGCAGTAAAGGCTGATTATCGGAAATAGGGATGGAGCCTTGTTTCTTGTTTCACTGTCTTGGATCTGGCCAGAGTTTCCTTTCATTGTACTTAAAGCAATTCAGCTTCACAGAATTCTCATTTAATATTATAGTATTTCACAGCCATATCATCCAATAAATGGTGATTATTTTCATGTTCCTTATTCAACCCCTAGCAAAAAGTATGGAATCACCAGTCTCGGACGACCACTCACTGAGACATTTTATTATGTAAAACAAACTCAGATAAAAAGCTTGTAAAAAATAACTCATTACTTCAAAAGTGCAACTCTTTAGCATTCAGAAATACTAAAAGAAATGAATAAAAAACATTGTGGTGGTCAGTAAATGTTACTTTTATAGAGCAAGTGCAGGGAAATAAAAATAGAATCACTCCATTCTGAGAAAAAAAAAAATGGAATCCCTATGTGAAACAAACAAAGAAATAACAATCAAAACACATCTCTGGTACTGTAATTTTCGGACTATAAGCCTCTACTTTTTTCCCTTCATTTTGAATCCTGCATCTTATAGTCCAGTGCGGTTTATTTATTGATTTAATTGGATTAAGCGGCGTCATAAGACTGCCATAAGACCGTCATAATTGTGACCATGACACTATCATGGGCATTAATGACATTATGAATTGTGTCACTAACTCTATTTCTGTCCAGCTAGGATTTTTACATCCATTGAAAACAGATAATTTGCCAGATGAAACATAATGACATCTGTCATAAGCATTCATTAATGCTCATGGCAATGTCATGTCATCATTATGACGGTCTTATGACAGTCTTATTGCGCCACTGTCAAATAAAGTGTTACCAAACACCATAACTAGCAAATAATGAAACAACTGGAACGGTAACTGAAGAAATAATTGGCACAGAACAGGAGTTTGATTGTTATTTACATTTGTAGCGCTGCAATGCATGTTCGGAGGCATGTTGAATGACAACAGTGTTGACAGCAGGTGGCAGCAGAGGTTGACTGTCCCCCCCAAGAAAGCAATGATGGCCAAATAAAACTTCTTGAAGCAATTAAGCTTTGCAGCCAATTGGTTCAAAGCTTCATAGTGGTTCATTTGATCTTATGACAATCTTATGATGCCGCCTTGAAATATAGCGTTACCGGTTATATCATTTGGTGTAAATATCCCATAATACAGTGAGGTTTTCATGTCAAATTTGATAGGTCGCGGCTTATAGTCAGCTGCGCCTTATAATCCAAAAATTACTATATTTAGTTGCACTACCTCTGGCTTTTATGACATCTTGCAGTCTCTGAAGCATGGACTTGATGAGTATTCTTCATCAATTTGGTGCCAACTCTCTGTGATTGCAGTTGCCAGATCATCCTTGCAGGTCGGAGCCTTGCTGTGGACCATTTTTTTCAATTTCCACCACAGGTTTTCAATAGGGTTAAGATCTGGGTTATTTGCAGGCCATGATATTGACTGGATGAGTCTCTCTCCAAGGAATGCTCAAACAGTTTTAGCTCTGTGGCATGATGCTTTTTCATCTTGGAAAATGACTTCATTATCCCCAAACATATTTTCAATTGAAGGGATAATAAAGCTGTGTATAATTTCAATGTAAACTTGTGCGTTTATTGAAGATTTAATCACTGTCAGAAAAACCTGGGCAGGCAGGTGCTGTGGACCCAAATGCAGGGAAACAAAAGCAGCCAGGCAGGTGACAGTGATCTCAAAAAAATGTTTTAATTATCACTTACACAAACACAAAGTACAACCAAAAGTACTGGGGATCAAAAAGGCAAGGTTCAAACAAAAGTTACTTTATCGGAGGGACTACTACACGAGGGCTTGGACAGGACTTCGACAATGACATTGACAATGACGCAACAAGGAGTGAAAAGAAAATGGGAGCTTATATACACACACGCAGACAAGGTGTAACGAGACAACGAGGAACAGCTGGGTAACACAGGAGGATGCAGGTTGGAGGATACACTAGGAGCGGGCACAACAGGTGAAATCAATGGGCAATCACAGGGACAAGTCACACTAGGACACAACACAAAACCTAACAACCACAGCCATCTCCCCAGTGCCTTTGCCCGACATGCAGCCCCATATCTTGAAGGACTGAGGGAATTTTGATGTTTTCTTCAGGCAGTCATCTTTGTAAATCTCACTGGAACGGCACCAAACAAAAGTTCCAGCATCATCACCTTGTCCAATGCAGATTCTTGGCTCATCACTGAAAATAACCTTCATCCAGTCATTGACAGTCCATGATTTCCTCTCCTTAGCCCATTGCAGTCTTGTTCTTTTCTGTTTAAGGGTCAATGATG
Source organism: Corythoichthys intestinalis (assembly GCF_030265065.1). Taxonomy (NCBI): domain Eukaryota; kingdom Metazoa; phylum Chordata; class Actinopteri; order Syngnathiformes; family Syngnathidae; genus Corythoichthys; species Corythoichthys intestinalis. Next base: position 58,671,167 of record NC_080397.1, on the reverse strand, counting down.
GTTTCCTTTTAGCTTTCATGTATTAAAATCCCATTGGCTTTAGGCGATTTTGCACAGTTCTGTCATATACCTTGACTCCAGCTCCAGCCCTTGTTGTCCATCTTCTGTTTTCAAGACATATGGCATTTAGTTGTTTGTCATGACGTTTCAATGTCTTCCTCGGTGTACTTTGTACTTGGTCCAGATTTTTGATACAGCTGACTGTGAACAACCCACATCTTTGGCAACCATACGTGTAGCATTACCTTCTTCAAGAATTTTGATAATCCTCTCCATGGTCTCAAGAAAAATCTCTCTTGTCGGAGCCATGATTCTTGTAAATCCGCTTGGTCCAGTAGCCCTCCAAGGTGTGATAATTGCACTGTTTTTAACTGCTGACTAACGAGCAGATCTAATCTGAGGCAGGGGCCCAATTAAGGAAAGGAAATTGACTGGGTGTGTCTGTATTTTCTACTCAAAATGGAGTGATTCTATATATTTTCCTTTCGAATGGAGTAATTCTATATTTATTTCCCTGCACTTGCTCTATAAAAGTGACATTTACTGACCACGACAATGTTTTTTATTCATTTCTTATAGTGTGTCTGAATGCCAAAGAGTTGAACTTTTGAACTATATCATTATTTTTTTCGAGCTTTTTATCTGAGTTTGTTCTATATAATAAAATGTCTGAGTGAGTGCTCCTCCGAGACTGGTGATTCCATACTTTTTGCTAGGGGTTGTACATATAAAACTGTTTGTTTACTATTTTCAATTCTGCTTTCTCTCGATGCTTTGTCAGCGCAACATGTTGTCACCTCTGACCCTCCTCGGTCATGTGAGCCGCAGTGGAAAAAAACGAAGAGGAAATAATAATGTGTTGAGGTGGCTACTTAGCAAAGCCATTACTCTGATATTTTTGTCTTTGCTTTGTAAAAGTGCAAACATTGCTTGCCTTCCTTAGAAAACGTGCGGCATAAATTTTCCTCGACTTCCTTCGTTTTGTTTTATAAGGAGTCGCCATCCATGTATTTGCATTATTGGTCTGTTATTCATCCCCAAAGACTGTGTTTATGTGACATTTGTGCATGGCGCACATGCGCTCAAGGCAACGGTGCACGAAAAATCCATTTCAGTTGAATTCCAAAAGTGTGTAAGAATATAGATGGGTGACGGAGAGAAATAAACTATAGAGGAGAAAGCTGGAACATGGACGTGACATTAAAAATGTAGCTTCAGCAAGATAAAAAGGTTAAAGATTAATAAAACATTAGATTTAGTCACATGACGAGAGCAAAAAAATACTATTTTCAAGCCTTTTAAGACATACAAAGACGATATCATTCTTTTATTCTGCAGTGGTGACTGCATATCAGTATAAAAACACTATTCAAGCGTCTTGCGTTGGTCTTTTTCAATGCTGTGAACAGCATGCATGTCAGTAACTGTGCTCCCACTTAAACATTTTCATTTCCTCCTTTAATTTTTCACCACTTTTAAAAATCCCAATCTCCACCGGATGAAAGTAAGCGAAGGAGTTAATGCTAGGGTGACCAAACGTCGTCCTTTGAACGTACACAGGGCTGTCAACAGACTTGCAGGGGCCCGGGGACAAGAGACCAATATAGTATATATAATTTAACAGACCGTAATGTGATGTGACATAATATAAGCAAACAATTTCTATCTATCGTCCCATGTAGGCTACAATACAATACAACTGAGAGTGATATGCCTGCCTGCTAAGCAACAAAACAGTATAACTAAACATCAGGTGCCTGCCCCTTCAAATCCCTGGGGTTATCAAGCCCTCAAACAGTGATGCGCCTAGATTTTTTGACAGAAAAGTCATTTATAACATCAGTGAAATCCAGTTTTTGAGCAAGCTCACGCTCAACGGAGCGTGCCCTGTGATATGGTGGAGCGTAGGTAGTTTTTTATTATTTTCATTTTACTGAAGGCTCGCTCTCCTCCAGCTACAGTCACTGGAAAAGACAAGAAAATGCGTAGCGGTGTGCTACGTGTGTGCAAGTGTGTAACGGTGTGCTTTATTAGTGTTTGCTATAATACACAGTGGGTGCCAAGATAAATCCAGCCGCCAGACCTGAGTCTGTTCACCCTCCACTTTTTAAATCCTTTGCGGGGCATCCGGCAGAGTTTTATGAATTCATGAAAATTCATTATTTTTAACGGGACCAATTAGCGTGTGTTGAAATTGACTGACATTTTGCACAGAATACTACCGTACTGTGCTGCCTGTGACATGTTCCTAGAGAGTAGGAAGACTGGGCAGTGTTATTTTCGGCAGCCATTCTCATTTTCGTCTTCGGCCACAGTTCCCAATGGGTCAACCCGGCCTGAGCCGCGTCTCCTCATACCGGGTACTGGGGAAGTGCTCCCTGGTGTCATACCGCGCGCCCCGGGGGTTGGGTGGGGGTGTCCGCCTCCATCCCCTTGGCCTGTCTCCTACCCCATCCGCCCCTCCTTCCATTGGCGGGGTCGTTGGCGGGGCCTACTGGGGGCCGTGGGGCCCGGAGTGAGGCTTGTTGTCCCCCGTCCATGGGGTGGGTATTCCCTGATCTCCGGCGCTCGGTGCGGCACCTGTCCGGGGTGCAGGGGTGGCAGGGAGCATGGGTGGGTGGAAATGTCAAGTTCAAATATGAACCCTTAGGTAAACATTCATAATATTACCCAAAATAAGGAGAGAAGGCACTCAATTTAGTTGAAAAGTTTGCAAGGAGAAGGAGGGGAAACTAAACAGCTTCCGCAATCGTTCTGCCTAGCCCCTCCTTCACCTCTCTTTTATTTGGGATGGCTCTAGCAACAGACAGGTGTCTTGCCCTAAAAGGGAAAACGGGGAAACAAGCTGGCATCACCCCTTGTCTTTGTTTGGCTATGTGTGTTAATGTATTTGGAATTATATACATGTGTGTCAGCACATTTCAGCAAAGTGGCCTCTTCTGCCTTTGACCAGGCAAGATGCTTCTTAAGACAAAACATTCTTTGTGAACAATAATAATAAGCAAAAGCATTTCTTCATTGCGGGCAGCAATAAGCAAAAGCATTTCTTCATTTGCGCAGCAATTGATTAGAGTAAATATATAATAACAACTTAATAATTATCTCATTGAATACATTTCATGAAGCAATAGCATTTGACAAGTAATAAAATGCAAAAAATGATTTCTTTAATATCCCAGACAGCTTTAGTTTCTCAATATATGTGGCTTGTATTGAAGTTGACCTGTTGAACCTAGGCCAGCTTAAACCTTTCAGAATGACAAGGCAGTTTTATCAAGAGCTAAACATGTCTATTGTTATCAATCACTAAAATGTCTCTTACTGCAATCAATCATGGAACAGGAATATCAATCATGGAATAGCAATCAATACTTTATTGTGAGCCTTCATTGGTAAAAGCAAATATTTAGTAACCATTTAATAAACATCTTATCAGCGGGTGTGCTGGGGGTGGTCTGGGGCGGGGTTGGATTGGGACCCTGCTGCCCCCCCGCGACCAGGGGTCTTGGCGGATGGGGAAGCACCTACGGGAGCCTCCTTCTTAACTCACGCTCTCTTCACTTTGCACTGTAAATATCTATCACCCTGGCACCTACATAATCATTCATGCCTCCGGGGGGAGTCGGAACTGGGCTGTATATTGCCGGGCCAGCTCCACTTTGGTTTTTAATGCATCACACACTGTGTTTGTGGGATGGATGGGACCTTTTGGTGGGGGTGACCTCTCAGTCGCCTCCTCACGGCAGGTCCCGCCATTCCTGCACCTCTTTTAATGCACCGCATACATAATAATCCAGAGGGGAGCTCCGGCAAGGGGCAGTGGGACGGGCGGCTGGGTAGAATGTGAATGCGGCAGTCCAACTGCCCTAAGCCGGGCTCTCCTATTTTAATGCATATACAGCACTACCTTCCCCACACAATCACATCTTGGTGTTGGGCAATGGCTGCCAGTCGGGGACATGGCAGGCACAGTAATAGGGTGGTTGGTGGGTCCCACACTTTTTCCTCAATGGCGTGGCTGCCGGGGCGTGACCTCCTCACTGCCTAGGCTGCTGCCCGCGGAGGTGTTGGCCTTCCCCTCTCTTTTCTACCTGGGTGTCCACCATGTGCTCTGGTGCAGGTCGCTGCCTGGGTGCAGGGGGATTGTCTGGGTGTCACCTGCTCCGGTGAGGGGTCCTTCCATGCCCTGGGCTTGGTGGCCCCATTGGGTGTCCCATGATGTGCCTTGCTGCTTGGGAGGCTGCGGCAGCGGCTCGGGGGCCGGGTGGGCGGTTGTGGGTGGGCGTGGGAGGTGGTGGCGTGTCCCCTTATCCCATCCCTGAAAGCCGGTCGATGGGGGCGCGGATGGTCCGGGGGACCACCCTGGATCCCGGGGTGGTGACGATGGCTCCTTTGCTGGGCTGCATGAGGAGGGATGAGCTACGCTGCAACCCCCACCCCACCCCCACCGTCGTAATCGTCCCCCAAAGTGCTAAAACAAACAAACAAAAAAAGACTAAAGTGACGTTTTTTTGTTATTGTAGGTTTTGTTTTTTATTAAATTAGTATTGTAGTAAGACTACGGTTTGATTTACATGAGTTCACTGAAAAGGGAAAACAGCTTTTTGTTAAATGCTTGATTTTCTAAATGAGATATTATTTAGCATTATTTTAGATTATTTATTTGAAAAGACAGCTATTATTTTGTTCAAGGATCATTCGCTAATACAGAAGAGGCATTTAGAAAAAATATTTATTTCATTCCATTTTTTTTAAAGTCAATATTGTTCTTTAGGAATAATAAAGCCTGTTAAGTAACCTTTGAGAATTTGAGTTTGTGTCTGTAGTTACATAGCTATTATTTTGTTATTAATGAATTTTCTATCCAGACGGAGGAGGCACACTTTAAATATATTAAAGCGATAAGACATCTTTGAGTGTACTTCGAGTATTTCGAGGCCGGGCTGAGTGTCCTCTTTTTTTGGAAATCAAAATTGGTCACCCTAGCTAATGCAATTTAATTTATAGTGATAAAAGAAGTAGGTCTGTGCTGCTGTGGTTGTTGAGCCCCACCATTAGATCAGAATGAGGTTGTGAGGTTAAAGGTCATAAACACGCTGTGAAAATGGGAGTAGTATTGGAGAAAAGCAGGTCAGGGCCTCAATAGACTGGAGGTAAATCCCAGTCTGTGCTCTTCATCAGGGGTCAGTAGATGGAGGTCATGAATGAAGTAACCGTATTGTTTTCTTCCTGTCTGTAAGCAACATTCTGCTCTTTTTGACTTCTTTTTCCAGACGGCAGTGCCATTTTCAAGGGTTGCTTCCACAGTCCAGACAATGTCACGTTGGCCCTCCCTTTCAGCATTTCCATCCGAAACATGTCCGTTGACAAATGTGTCGACGCGTGCACGGAGAAGGTGAGGTGGTTCCCGTCGCGCGTGACAGCCCGCCTTCAGTGTTTAACGGCGGCCGTATTTCAGGAGCAATCGCTGGCCGTCCTGGCCGGAGATCGATGCCACTGCGGCTTCCCGACCCCCCTCTTCTCCCTTCACGAGCCTGAGGATGAGGGCATGTGTCTCCAGCGCTGCCTCGGCGAGGAGTTTGAAAGCTGCGGGAATGACGAGTACTTTGTGGTGTACCAGACGCAGGTTCAAGGTAAAGGATTTATGAAGGAATCTGACTTTTTAGCCAGATTGCCGGAATTATGCCAGCTGAACCGCCGAAACCGCGCTAGCACAATTCCAATGACCCGGGCTGGCAGAAAGCCGACAACCCGGCCAAAAGGCCAACCCGGCCAAAAGGCCAAACTCCACACGGTCACCTTAGTTTTAACCATAAGTGAATTTTAAGGGGGGGCCAGGCCCCGCCTGGTGGCCGAAAAGTGTCATTGCATGAAATTGACTTTCTTATGTATATATAAAAGTTGTAAAGCAATAAAACTGCAACAAAAATGAATGAAATGAACAAAAAGAGTATATTTTTATAATGGGTCAAAATTATTTCTCGAACAGATCATGTGACTAGCACCTTAGACGGTCATTTGCTTTGCATATGATTTTCAACAACAACCAAAAAATCATGGGAGGGCAATTTTATTTTTCAAAAGATTTTTTTCTTTGATTGAAAATATTTTTTTTTGATTGAAGCAACTTTTTGGGGATTTGAATGATTTAGACACACATGTCCTACCCATAATATGGCCCAAACACAAAAGGAATGGCTTCAAATAAAGAAAACTTTTTCAATGAAAAATTAAGTGTTCAACGCAAATTTTTCTATCTTAAATATTTTTTGATTGAAGTGATTTTTCTATTTGAAAATATATATTTTTTTGAAGCAACTTATTTTTTGATTGACTAATAAAGACAAAAACGACCTAGCCAAAATGTGGCCCAAACACAAATCAGCATTACTTCAATCAAAAAACAAAACAAAACAAAACAAAAAAACGAAAAATAGCTTTCACATGCATTTTTAATTTAAGAGTTTTAATTTTATTTTTGCATTCAACACATTTTTTTTTTTGTTGTTGTTGATTGAAACGACTTTTTTTTGTTATTGGAAATATACATTTTGATTGAAGCAACTTTTTTTTTATTGAAGCAACCTTTTTTTTTTTTAATTGAATAATAAAGACACATATCTACCTCCATATGGCTCCATCCAGGGGATACAATTTTTGACTGGGGTAACTACATTGGCACGACACCGGCGGGCGTACCATATTCAATGGATGAAGATCTTGGCGAAAAGTATAGCTGTCCTAAGCAAAGCAGCCTGATTTAGAATTCCCCTCAAGAATGATGGGAAACAAAAACGCTCCTTGTCAACTTATTATTCTAAATATTCTTAAGTTAATTATATTACTGACACTGTGTTTTGGGGTCATCAACATGTTGTGCCCCCCCTGACCCAAAAGTCAAACTCCGCCTATGGTTTTAACCCCTTGTACTGACTCCATTTTAAAGCTGGAAAAAGGCTTCGAAGCACAAGTTGACAATTTATTCCAAGTTAGCAATCATACAGCACAGCAAAACAGCAAAGAAACCCAGGCGAGGAGAAAGACTGGGTCCAGAGTCGCCATCAACGAAAGATTCCCGAAAAAAGACAGCGCTAGTTCAGTCTTTTAAAGGCTCTGGTGAGGCGAGCTGTGGTCCGGAAGAAGGGTGTGTTTGGGTGATGTTTAGTGTAATTTTCCATTGGAGGTTAGGCCGATGAGTCTGTGCGTCATTGTTGCCAAGGCAACCACAGTTGGAATTTTTTTCAGCCTCAGCGCTGAGTGTTCAAATTCTCAGCCGTGGAGTCTTCTTGTTGTCAGGCGTTCCTTGCATCAAAACAGGATGTCCCGCCATTTGTTCTGGACTGTCCAGAACAACATGTGTAGATTTGTTGTTGTTTTGTTGTTGTTGTGGATTTGTTTGTTGGATGTGTTGTGGGATTTGGTGGTGCAGATATGGGCTTGTAGATATCTTGCCTATCACCTGCTTGTCAGCGTCAATCTCGATCAGTAGCTGCATGACACGTGCGATGGGCTTCCGTGGTCAGAAGGCGTCCTATATCTGTTATGCTCTTATCTGCCCATTGTCTTGGCACTGCAAATTCCAATCATTTCAAGTTCAACTATTCATAATATCGAATATATTCTGCTTGTTTTTCATAAACTATGATACAGTGGTATGAAAAAAAGAATCTGAACCTTTTGGAATTTCTCACATTTCTGCATAAAATCACCATCAAATACGATCTGATCTTTGTCAAAATCACACAGATGTAAAAACGGTTTTCATATTGCAATGAGGATAGCATGCAAACAATGACAGAAGGGGGTAAATAACTAAGTGAATCCTCTGCCTAAGGAGACTTAAAGAGAAATTGAAACCAATTTTTACCAAACATTTTAAGTCAGGTGTGTGCCCGATCACTATTGAGTGGTTTAAAGCTGCCCTGCCCACTATAAAACACACACTTGGTAACAATTGTCTTGATGAGAAGCATTGTCTGATGTGCATCATGGCTCGGTCAAAAGAGCTGTCTGAAGACCTATGATCTAGGGTTGTTGATTTGTATAAAGCTGGGAAAGGATGCAAAACCATCTCTAAAAGTCTGGATGTTCATTAATCAACAGTCAGATAAGTCTACAAATAGAGAGAGTTTGGCACTGTCGCTTCTCTCCCAAGGAGTGGCCGTCCACCAAAGATGACACCAAGAGTTCAGCGCAGAATAGTCAGAGAAGTAAAAAAGAACCCTGTCTGAGTGTCTGCTAAAGACTTACGGAAATCACTGGCACAGTCCAATATCTCTGAGCACACATCAACTACATATAAAACGATGGCCAAGAATGGTGTTCATGGGAGGACTCCACAGAAGAAGCCACTGCTGTATTAAAAAAAAAAAACACACACACACACAAAAAAAAAACATTTTTGCTCGTTTAATGTTGGCAAAAAGGCACTTGGACACTCCAAAGAAGTTTTGGCAAAATATTTTGTGGACTGCTGAAACCAAAGTTGAATGGTTTGGGACAGTGGTTCTTAACCTTGCAAAGATACCAAACCCTTCAAGTTTCACATTTCAATTCACCGAACCCTTTGGAATTAGAAAATAAAGCATTTTTATCAATATCTAAGCTAGCAAGGTAATTTAGCAAATTCCCATTCAAAATTCTTCATATGTTCACAGTATGTTTTACAAACGGGTCAAAATTTGAGACCACACTGCCCACTGGTCTGTTGTATTCCCTCATACCAAGTGCAAGTCAACCTTCCACTGAGCAAACTAGTTCCTCTTCCCATCAGATTAACCCTGTAAATTGGGAGCAAACCAGTCCAAAACCTGGTCTAAAAAGTCACTTTGCCTAGATTTACTCAGCCGAAAATAGGGCTCTGCGTTTCTTTACCATCACCTTTACCTTCACCCTTAGACTAACTCGCCGAACCCCCGGGGTTCGATCGAACCCAGGTTAAGAACCACTGCTTTGGGAGTAACACACAACGTCATGTGTGGAGGAAAAATGGAACAGCTCTTCAACATCAACCCCTCATCCCCACTGTGAATCATTGTGGAGGGGCATCATGATTTGGGGCTGTTTTGCTGCCTCAGGGCCTGGACAACCTGCAATCATTAATGGAAGAATGAATTCAAAAGATTATCCGGATATTTTGCAGGAAAACCTCAGGCCGTCTGTCAGACAGTTGAAACTAAAAAGAAGATTTATGCTGCAACAAGACAATGATCCAAAACACAGAAGCAAATCAACTTCTGAATGGTTTCAGAAGAACAAAATACACGTTCTGGCGTGGCCAAGTCAAATTCCAGACTTGAACCCTATTGAGATGCTGTGGCATGACCTAAAGACAGAGATTCATGCCAGACATCTCAAGAATCTGACTGAACTGCAGCAGTTTTGTAGAGAAAAATGGGCCAAGATTAGTCCTGATCAATTTGCCAGACTTATCTGCAGCTATAGGAAGCGTCTGGTTGAAGTTATTGCTGCCAAAGGGGGGCCACAAAATATTAAATGTGATGGTTAATGTTGAGTTAATTATCGAGGGTTGATTGAATATTTGCTTGTGCTCATATATACCTAATACATACATAATACATATTGCCATATTTTTTCTTATTTGATATAACCAGTAAATGATTATTGCTTGCTATACTAGGCTGTTTAAGTTAATGTTTAAGTGTTACAAAGTGTTAAAGAGGGTCGGGGTGAAAAATGCCTTGCTTCATGGCCGCAATATTGCGTAACTAGACCTTCTAGGACATCTTCAGCATCTTACGTCTAGACTTTCGTCTAGACTTTCGAGGACATCTTCCATCCGAGGGCATCTTCCATGGCCGCAGCGTTGCATAACTGAATTGTCTGGGTCATTCTGACCACTTTACCTAAGTGCCTTTGCTTACACACGTGTATTTAGTTAGTTCCACCTACATGCTCACACATAGCCAACCAAAATCACATGGGTGTCTCCAGCTTGCTTTCCCCCTCCCTTTAGGGCGGAACCTTTCTGTGTTAGGACAAACACCTAATAAAAGAAAGAGCAAGGAGGGTTTTTTTAGATCAATTTTGGTGACTATACAGCGTAATCTAGCATTTCACTGTCTAGTCCCTCCTTGCTCTCCTTGGCCAAGAAAACTGAGTGTCTTCTCTCCTTATTTTTGGGTAATTTTACAAATGTCTACCTAAGGGTCTATTTTTGAACTTGACAGTTAGCTTACTTATTTTTCACTCTTCTGACACTGTTTGCATACTATCCTCATTAAAATATGAAAACCTATAAATGTTTGGGTGGTTTTAGTTAAAGCAGACAGTTTTTTTCATCTGTGTGATTTTAACAAAAATCAGATCACATTTGATGGTGATTTTATGCAGAAATGTGAGAAATTCCAAAAGGTTCAGATACTTTTTCATACCACTGTAATATAAAGAGTCATACTGTAAATATGGTAAAAGATACTATTCCCTTCATGTTGTAATGTTGGCCCGGCTAGCTAAAGCGTGAGGCGCGTCACTACAAGTAAAAAGTGTGACAGCTACTTCCTGTGTTTTCACTAAATAACAGACAAGCACAGGAGCAGTGGTGCATTAAGGGGGAACAAGTCAAACTGCTGAGTGCACCACTCTGCTTAATGCATGCACCTTCATGTACTCGAAACAGGCAAGTGGATATTAAAAAAGAGCTGTTATTGTACGTTACACAAAAACCTCTTCAAATATTTGCCAAAACGTTCTGAAACAGCCAAGGAAGTAGAGATTTTTTTGGATGGAGATCCTTCATTTTTCACTGAATAATTCAGGAATCCTAATGACACGAGCCAGGCAAATGTAGGAGGTGGGTGCACAATTTGGCCTTGATCCTAATTAGGATTGTTCAGCCCTGATGGAGATCTGTACTCCTCCGAGTGTCTACTTTGTTCTGTTTTCATATCTTAATGTGCCGGAGATTCATTTCGTGTTATTCCCACGTAGCAGTTGGCCTCAAGTGTCAGCTTGTATGCGCCGTTGTGGGCGATGTTTCCTCAGGGCAAAAGACAGCAGTGGCTTGGCTCGGCAAAAATAAACACACATGCACTACAATCAAGTGCGTGAAGAACTTAAAGAGAATGTTTTGCGAGCGCTCGTATTTGACTTTTAGAAATTCCTACTGACTTTGATGAAAGAAGAAGCTCTCAAGTCGCCCACCATAACAACAGAAAACATGCATTCGGTGACCTTTCCTCTGGAGGACTTCACTTCCTCTTACTTTAATCACTTGAAATCTCTCACAACATTGAACAGTCCAACATCCAACCCTCCTCCCAAAAAACAATTGTGTTAAGAGCAGGATGGGAAATAACGATTGGTCACTCCATTTTCTACATCACAAGTTTCAAACTTAAAGTGCATACGACAGGATTAAAAAAAAGTCTTAAATAGCATTATTACAGTGGGGCAAGTAAGTATTTAGTCACCCACTAATTGTGCAAGTTCTCCTACTTGAAAATATTAGAGAGGCCTGTAATTGTCAACATGGGTAAACCTCAACCGAAAGTTGACTGTGACGGCTGACGCTTCAAGGATAGGTGGAAATTGGACTACTGTATTTCTTCTCCAAAATATGCAACAACTGTGTCTGCGTCATTTGCAAAGAGACAGTCGTTGTTTTTAAAGAGTTCAATGTGAGGCGATATTTACAAACAAGACACGCTGACATGTAAAACAAGATTACAGGGAAGATATGTAGCGAGAAATTGAAGCAACTTGAAGCTAGTTTAATTTTACAGCAGCAGTATTTCGCATGAGCCCGAGAGTCGAAAAAGAACGCCACAAAGGCTAGTTGCGAGATTGTTAAAATAATTAATTTAGGGCTATCAAACGATTAAATTTTTTAATTGAGTTAATCACATCTTAAAAATTAATCTTAATTATTCGCAATTCAAACTATCTATAAAATATGCCAGATTGTTCTGTAAATTATTGTTGGAATGGAAAGACACAAGACGGATATATACATTCAACATACTGTACATAAGTACTGTATTTGTTTATCATAACAATAAATCAACAAGATGGCATTAACATTAACATTCTGCTAAAGCGATCCATGGATAGAAAGACTTGTAGTTCTTAAAATATAAATGTTAGTACAAGTTATAGAAATTGTACATATATTAAAACCCCTCTTAATGTTTTCGTTTTAATCAAATTTGGAAAATTTTCAATCTAAAAATAAACTAGTAGCTCACCATTGTTGATGTCAATAATTACATAATGCTCATGGTGCTGAAACCCATAAAATCAGTCGCACCCAAGCGCCAGCAGAGGGCGACAAAACAACAAAAATCACAAGTAACAAGTGGACATGACACTGTGCTGTCATTTTAATCCGTTTGAGCGGGGCATGTACGTTAAAAATTTTAACGTGATTGATTAAAAAAATTAATTACCACCCGTTAACACGAAAATTTTGACAGCCCTAAATTAATTTAAAAAAAAAAAAAAAAAAAAAAGCAAAAGTGACACACAGAATGGCTTGCTAAAATTTGCTTTCTACGTAAAGGCCAAGGTCGGCCCGCCACATTTTTACCACACCAAATCTGGCCCCTTTTGCAAAAAGTTTGGACACCCCTGGTCTACAGTATACCAAAAGTTCATCTCAATACTTTGTTATGTACCCTTTGTTGGCAATAACGGAGGCCAAACGTTTGTTGCTGGTTTTTTGGCCCATTCCTCCATGCAGATCTCCTCTAGAGCAGTGATGTTTTGGGGCTGTCGTTGGCTAACACGGACTTTCAACTCCCTCCTCACCCTGTGGCATCAAAATGACAACAAGAACGGGGAGCAAAAGTCCCAGAACCACACGTGGGGACCTAGTGAATGACCTACAAAGAGCTGGGACCACAGTAACAAAAGCTACTATCAGTAACACAATGCGCCGCCAGGGACTCAAATCCTGCACTGCCAGACGTGTCCCCCTGCTGAAGAAAGTACACGTCCAGGCCCGTCTGTGGTTCGCTAGAGAGCATTTGGATGATCCAGAAGAGGACTGGGAGAATGTGTTATTGTCAGATGAAACCAAAATAGAACTTTTTGGTAGAAACACAGGTTCTCTTGTTTGGAGGAAAAGAATACTGAATTGCACCATACCCACTGTGAAGCATGGGGGTGGAAACATCATGCTTTGGGGCTGTTTTTCTGCAAAGGGACCATGTATGGAGAGATTTTGAGTGAAAATCTTCCGTCAGCAAGGGCATTGAAGATGAGACGTGGCTGGGTCTTTCAGCATGACAATGATCCCAAACACACAGCCAGGGGAACAAAGGAGTGGCTTTGTAAGAAGCATTTCAAGGTCCTGGAGTGGCCTAACCAGTGTCCAGATCTCAACCCCATAGAAAATCTGTGGAGGGTGTTGAAAGTCCGTGTTGCCCAACGACAGCCCCAAAACATCACTGCTCTAGAGGAGATCTGCATGGAGGAATGGGCCAAAACAGTGTGTGAAAAGCTTGTGAAGAGCTACAGAAAACATTATGCCTCCGTTATTGCCAACAAAGGGGACATAACAAAGTATTGAGATGAACTTCTGGGTTTGACCAAATACTTATTTTCCACCATGATTTGTAAATAAATTCCATAAAAATCAAACAATGTAATTTTCTTTCTTTTTTTTTCCCACATTCAGTCTCTCATGGTTGAGGTTTACCCATGTTGACAATTACAGGTCTAATATTTTCAAGTGGAAGAACTCGCACAATAAGTGGTTGACTAAATACTTATTTGCCCCACTGTATATGGTTTCACAATCATAACGAACCTATGTGGGCAAGCGCGACTACAACAGTCACATAGTATTTTGTACGCCTGTCACATATTCAAACCCTAGAATCCTACTGACCAAGAAACTAATCATTACATGTTCCGTATTTGCTCCTAGACAACCGTTGTATGGACCGACACTTTCTCCCCTCTCGCAACAATCAACTGGTTGCCCTGGCAAGTTTCCCCGGATCGGGTAATACCTGGGCACGTCACCTCATAGAGCTGGCCACCGGCTTCTATACCGGCAGCTATTATTTTGACGCCTCACTCTACAATAAAGGTAGAAGAGAGTAATACACCACATATTTTACACGCTTCTCTGCTTTTGAGGAAGAAATGCATTTTTTTTCTGCGCTCTCATCTTCTCACAGGATTTAAAGGTGAGCGAGACCACTGGCGAAGCGGAAGAACCATCTGCATAAAGACGCACGAGAGTGGGAGAAAGGAGATCGAAGCCTTTCACTCCACCATCCTCATGATCCGAAACCCCTACAAAGCACTCATGGCCGAATTTAACCGGGAATTTGGCGGGCACATTGGATTCGCCTCTCAGGCCAACTGGAAAGGGAAAGGTGAGTCTTGGAAAATGGAGCTAATGTATTTCACATGTCATGCGCTGCCATGTTGCTGAAATATTTAAGAAAGTAGGAAGGCTAGGATAGAATAAGATAGGCACGAACCAGAGTGGCCGGGACAGGCAAATGAAATAGAACAACGTATATTTGCATTTAAAAAAAGCACTAATAAAAATTCTCAATTGATGAGAAAACTACTTTGAGGTGGTTGTTGAAAGCCCTAAAGAAATTTAACATTGTGTTGTACTAACAGCATAACCTGCATGTACACTTTTGGCTGGGGACGGGACTTTAATAAGACCAAACAGATTGGGTGAATGGGGGTCAGAGCTAGATTTCTCACGAATATACAGTGTATCACAAATGTGAGTATATCTTTTCATGGGACAACACTGACAAAATGAAACTTTGACACAATGAAGAGTAGTCTGTGTGCAGCTTATATAATAGAGTTCATTTATTTTCCCCTCAACATCTAGCATATCTAAACCCCTGGCAACAAAAGTGAGTACAACCCTTAGAACCTACGTACATCCCTAAATGTCCAAATTGAGTACTGCTTGTCATTTTCCCTCCAAAATGTCATGTGACTCGTTACTGGAGTGTTGTCAGCATTGCTGCAGAGATTGAAGAGGTGGGGGTCAGCCTGTTAGTGCTCAGACCATACGCCACACTCTACATCAAATTGGTGTGCATGGCTGTCACCCCAGGAGGAAGCCTCTTCTGAAGACAGTACACAAGAAACCCAGCCTGTCTCATCAGACCATAGGACATGGTTTCAGTAATCCATGTGCTTTGTTGACATGTCTTCAGCAAACTGTTTGCGGGCTTTCCACATCCCCCAAATGTCTCCAAATGACCAGATATGACCAGGCCACGCCCCCCAAATGTCCCCAAATGACCTGATTTGACCAGGCCACGCCCCCAAATGTCCCCAAAAGACCTGATAAGACTAGGCCACGTCCCCCAAATGTCACCAAATGACCTGATATGACCAGGCCACGCCCACCAAATGTCCCCAAATGATCTGACATGACATGTCCACGCCCCCCAAATTTCCCCAAATGACCTGATATGACCAGGCCACGCCCCCAATTGTTCCCGAATGACCTGCTATGACAAGGCCACGCCCCCCAAATTTCCCCAAATGACCTTATATGACTAGGACACTACCCCCCAAGTGTCCCCAAATGACCTGATCTGACCAGGATACGCCCCACAGATGTCCCCAAATGGCCTGATATGACCAGGACATGTCCCCCAAATGACCTGATATGACCATGACACGCCCCCCAAATGTCCCTAAATGACCTGATATGACTAGGACACGACCCCCCGAATGTCCCCAAATGACCTGATATGACCAGGCCACGCCCACCAAATGTCCCCAAATAATCTGATATGACCAGGCCACGCCCCCAAATGTTCCCGAGTGACCTGCTATTACCAGGCCACGCCCCCAAATGTCCCCAAATGACCTGATCTGACCAGGACACACCCCACAAATGTCCCCAAATAGCCTGATATGACCAGGACATGTCCCCCAAATGACCTGATATGACCAGGACACGCCCCCCAAATGTCCCTAAATGACCTGATATGACTAGGACACGACCCCCCCGAATGTCGCCAAATGACCTGATATGACCAGGCCACGCCCACCAAATGTCCCCAAATGATCTGATATGACCAGGTCACGCCCCCGAAATTTTCCCAAATGACCTCATATGACCAGGCCACGCCCCCAAATGTTCCCGAATGACATTGCTATGACCAGGCCACGCCCCCAAATGTCCCCAAATGACCTGATATGACTAGGACACGACCCCCCGAATGTCCCCAAATGACCTGATATGACTAGGACACGCCCACAAATGTCCCAAAATGACCTGATATGACCAGGACATGTGACCCAAATGACCTGATATGACCAGGACACGCCGCCCAAATGTCCCCATATGACCTGATATGACTAGGACACGTCTGCCTGAATGTCCCCAAATGACCTGATATGACTAGGAAACGCCCCACAAATGTCCCCAACTGACCTGATATGACCAGGACGTGTCCCCCAAATGTCCCCAAATCAACAGAAAGTGACCTGATATTGTCTCAGACATGTCCCCAAACCAACCTGGGTGGGGCTAAGATCTGTATCTCCACACAGACCCAGAGTAATTTCTCCGGAAATTGCAGTTTCTAGTTCACAAGAATTTTCTACGTAAAAAGCTCTTTGAGGTGATAAGGCGGCGCCACGCTGGCGTAAAGACTAGCAGCACATTCGACATATTTACATAAAATAAATGCGTCCAATTGTCTCTTTATTGTCGGACTTGTTTTGCCCATTCTTTGTGGTGAACAGGAGCTTTTGGAAGTAACTAGATTACCTTTTTTGAGGCAAAATCAGTAATTAAATATTTTTTTCAAGTAATCTGTGACAACACTGCACTTGTTTGAAACACCTTACTAGCAAAAGAATGAAAGAAGGAAGTTGCGCTTGAGCAAAAGAAAGAAGAACGACCACAGACTGAAGCGTCTCAAAGGTTTTTTTTTTATGATTGTTTTCATCAAGACACACAGAAACGCTTTGGTTGAGAGCCAAATTGTCTGTATTTAATGTGACTGATCTGTTTTTTCATCCAATCATTTTCCAGTTACCTCATCTCTGAATAGAGGCTGTGATTTCCGTGATGTCTGTAAAGCGGAATTAATTTCAATAATAGTAATTTCCGCCAGGCCTTGAGTAAACTTGGCTTGCTGTTAAAGTGACGGATAGATGCGGCACCCAATATGCGGCGGTAGAAAGCGCCATCTCTCTTACAAGTATAGTCAACGGAATGAGGTCACTCACTTTGTGGGCTGTGGTTATTCTGTCGGTTATTATGATTTGCAATTGTGTTGTGCACTTCACACTCAGCGTCCACATGCCATTCAGTTGCTGCCGGCAAGAACAGCACAGCAAGGTGTTATTCAAGAATATGAGCAGAACTCGTGTGTGTATCTGTGTTCAGACGAAGCTGATGTAAAAAATACATTGCACATTGCAACCGCTATGACAAAAACAACTCTTGCTCACGATTGGTTGAAATTTTTTGATTCAATTGCATGTTTCTATTTGTTTGAGGAAAAAGCACATTGACGTGGAAGTATGAAGAATAAGAGGAAATAACCACAGACTGATGTGGAAGTGACCTTTCTGACCCCGATGTGGCAATGTTTTTTAGAAATACCAAAGCAAATGATCAGGCTTCGGTGACGGCTTCTGTTTTCTGAAATGAGAAATGAAACAAGGCCTTAGTCACGCTGCTTGATGGCACGATGAGTCAAGTCACCGTGTACCACCAGCTCGTTCCTCGGGCGCCCGTGCCAAACTTAATTAGAGCGTGTGTGTGCATCTGTCTATACTTGGGCACACATTCATGATAATTAGATGTGTTTGTAAGCAGCTGGGAGGTGTTATGTTGTATTTCTTTATTGCTTTATGTGAGGGTCGTTCGTGTCAAAGTGCACTGACAGACTAGGAAATGCAATTTCCACAGAAATTGCATGTGAAAAGATGCTGGCGCTAAAATGTCAAGGACAAGTAAATTACAGTAAATGGCTCTACGCATTGGTTATGACTGATCACACATCATGTTGTTATAATACTCACGTGACAGCAAAAAAAGAAAATGCCTCTAACGTATAGGAAGCAGAACTGAGGGTAGCTTAACATTAAGTCACAGGTGTCAAACTCAAGGTATGGGGGCCAGATCTGGGCTGCCACATCATTCCGTGTGGCCTACAAAAAATTACATGTGCCTCCAATTCATTTTTCTAGCTGAAACATATGCGGAGTTGGCCGGAAAGTGTCATCGCATGTAATTTCCTATAGACCAGTGCTTCTCAATTATTTTCTGTTACGCCCCCCCCAAGGAAAACGTAAATGTTTCGCGCCCCCCCAAACTCTCTGCCGCCACTGTAAATAGTATCATTTGTCTATAAAATTACTATTATAAATACACATCTGCCTAACATTGTGTCATTTTTTTCTAATAAAGAAAAAAAGTAACATAGATCAACTTATAATAAAGTATAACTTTATTAACATTGTTTTGTTTGTAACAGAGAAGACTTGACGCTCATCAATTTGCCTGAATTAAAAAAAAAAAAAAAAGTCACATCCAAACTGTAAAGAATACACTCAAGGTACATTTTTGACCATTTGATACAGAAAAATAAACTGTAATAAAATCAGTAAATAATAACAAATTAAAATTGATTACAAACATTCACTCATGAGGACAATATGCCAAAAAAATTTGACCGAAAAGACAAAACTGAATAAAAGAAAAAAAGAGTGTCCTTGGACAGAAAGACAGTTTTTATTTTTGCTGCTCACAGTATTTACTTCCTTGTAGTGTGGAGTGATTTTGCAATGAGCATGCTAACAATACTCACTGGTTTACTGATATAACACTGACAAAGCAGGACGATTGTTGGCAATATTCGGCACGTTTTCACTGAAAAACAATCGAGCGGCTTATCAATGAGATTGGGGTCTAATGTCTTTAAGTGGCGTCTTAATTGATTTGGCTTCTGGCTGTCCGCTATAATTATTTTTAGACACAGTAAACAGTGGTCTTTCGTCATTACCCACTGTATTAAAAGTCAAAGCTAAAAGGCAAACGGCACCAAAAAAGCGCATTCTCGGCGGCCGAGGTAGAACCGTAGGTGAGGGCGGTCGTCGTGACGATCCCAAGCCAAAAATGGCACTTCTCAGGCGGCAACGTGAGAACCGGACAATAAAGTGGGTCGCTGCGTGAGTGAGTCCGGTCGGAAAACGGCTTTCGAAAACGGCGGCGGCACACTGCTCTTCATATCTGTTTTCTGTGTGTGCTGAGTGCTCTTCCTTAGTTCAAAAATACTGCGCGCACTCTGAAAATGAGAGCGCCACTGCCACCCACTGAGTGGATGTGCAAGTACACTTTATTCCAGAACGGCAAAAAAAGGGGGAAAAAAAAAAAAAAAAAAGCATGTTCCCCAAGGTCACATGCGCCCCCCCCTGGCATCGCTCTGCGCCCCCCCAGGGGGGCGCGCCCCACTATTTGAGAAGTACTGCTATAGACCCTACT
Source organism: Corythoichthys intestinalis (assembly GCF_030265065.1). Classification (NCBI taxonomy): domain Eukaryota; kingdom Metazoa; phylum Chordata; class Actinopteri; order Syngnathiformes; family Syngnathidae; genus Corythoichthys; species Corythoichthys intestinalis. Next base: position 58,651,702 of record NC_080397.1, on the reverse strand, counting down.
TACCTAGTCACAAAATGACGTGTCGCTGTATCCGGCCGCCATATTGTCCGTATTTTTAGACCTATTCTCATTGTTTTCAATTAGTCGTGCAAGTTATAGAGCAATTCATGGAAGCCCCGGTGTTATCTGACGCCGTAAACTCATTGGATGCGTTGCATAAAAGGCGTTATGTGGAAAAGCTTCAGTTTATCCATTCGCCAGATCCATATTTGATGCCTAAATCGATGTTTTTCGACCCGCTGTCTTTGCCGTCTTTGCCTGACCCTGATATTTACAACTATCTTGTCCACACAAAATCAGCCTATTCTCACATAAGTTTGAAAAACTTTAAGAGCTTGGAGGCTTATAATTGCTACGTTGCTGGTTGGGTGAAACAGGTCCTCGTACACGAAAATTCGGCAGGAATCTTGTGCTCGGAAGGTGAGTTACGAAATTTTCAATTCAAAATCTTTTGTTCTTGCTAACATCCACTGTCAAGTCTAATGTATTTCATGTCATTTGTCAATGGAGCTAGGGCTTTTAATGTTTATATGGTTTAGTGATAGCACTCTCACTACATACATATATAATATGTAATAAATATAAAGTGCGATAGCACTACTCCAGATTGTCCCTAGTTGAATTTATTTTTTGGCTTTTGACCTCAATAGTGAAATTGTAAATTAATTGTATGACAACTGTCTTATTATCCCCTTATAATTATATATTTTCAGGTAGTTCATTCACAACGTCTGAGTGTATGTTGTCGGCGATTAGCCTAGCAATGATCTTAATTGTGGTTGTCAGCCCAAAACCTTCTAAATATATATTAAATGCATCTTACCAGATATAAAATGACTACTACATAATCTGTGGTAGTCGTTTGGAGCCCAGTTTTCTTGTCGAATTGCAGCATTCAATCTCGCTCTCCTCTCCGGGTCTCTCGGAATACGGTAAAACTTCAAGTCTCTCCTTCTATCTTCTCTGTTTTTGCAACCGACCGCCACACACGACTTCACCATTTTGATTATTAATGTTAACGAGCAGAAAAACACACCATAATAGGAGGAATTTACGAAGCGCTAATGCATTAACATGACGAGTATACGGACAACATGGCGCGGGGGCGTGGCTGTGACGTCACGTGAGTAGGGTCTATAGACCCCAATCACCAACGTCACACAATCACGTGATCGCCGTATTGTGCCGCCATATTGTCCGTCATTGTGTGTCCGTATTTTCAATGATAGTAGTTTCTGAAGTTGGATTCACTTGCAAATAATGGAAGCCCCGGTGCTTTCAGACGCTGTAAACTCATTGGATGAGTTGCATAAAAGCCGTTATATGGAAAAGCTTCGGTCGATCCAGTTGCCAGATCCATATTTGATGCCCAAACCGATTTTTCCTCCCGTCCGGTCCCGTCCCTTTCGTCAGAGCTCGTCCTGAGACCACAGAATTTCCAATCATACTCCATTTTACGTCACGATGAGGAGTCGGGTACCCAAAATCGGCACCGACTCGAATATAAACCGACATTTGGTCAGCTGAGCGTCACCGTTGTCACGATTGTAAAATGAAACTTGATCGACAACGGGCCGTTGTGTGCCGAAAAATAGCTGCCCCGCGTGAAATGTCCCCCCTGACGGGGGCGCTTATTTATAACGCTTTATTGACGTGAAAACATCAAATGTTTTCATGGACGCATTAAATTAATGGATTTACGACTGTAAGATCAGTTTTAAATAATTAAATTATACAAAATATTAGTACTGTATTTTAGTAACAAATCGTGGACTGGGTCATATAACCATCTTTGAACAGAAATGTATTAGTCTACAGGTTTTCACGACCATATCCCAATGACAATCACACAGGTATGACATTTATTAGTTCAAGCAGAGTAAAATAATACATATTCACGGTACAAGAAAGTCGTTTCCGTGTGGGCGCTCCCGTCAGGGGGGACATTTCACGCAGGGCGGCTATTTTTCGTCACAACACCTGTTGTTGCGCTCGCCTTCTTGCTGCGCGACCGTGGCGACGAGCTTCGTAGTCTCCGTCTGATGATGTCTGCGATCGTGTTGGCATCATATTGATGTTTTCGCCGCTGTCTGACGGCTGACGACACAAACGCATCATGGACCGAGATAAACAAACCGTGCTGCTTTAGAGACTTGCTCTTTTAACAATGGGCACACAGCAACTACTAAAATGACTAATTATCTTCTCTGTTACTGCAACCAACACATGCCTTCACCATTTTGATTAATCAATGTTAGCGATTGTCAGGAAGGTTTTTGGGTTCGTTTACTAGGCGGTGATTCCTTAGACAAGCAGAAAAACCCACAGTAATAGGAGGAATGGACGTCGCGGTAATATGTAAACACGATGAGCTGACGGACAACATGGCGGCACCAGTCAGGGGGGCGGAGTTGTGACGTCACGTGATTGTGGTCTATATGGCAGAAAACACTCAGGTGACTTGAAGTTCCGCTCTGAGACCCCCAATTTGACCAAATTTCAAAATTGTCCAATAGGCATATGTGATATTTGGAGAGCTTAACATCTCCATTTCTGGGGGAAGAAAAATTTTGAACAGGAGGGCATTTAAAAAAAAAATGTTTTTTAAACAGCAAAACCCTAACTGGAGGCGAGAACACGCGAGAGCAGAATTAAAGACGCCAAGATTTTAACGTGAGATTATCGCGTACTTACCTTTTTTCGATCTAAAAACTCCATGTAGCATGTATCACCGAGTGTCAGGACACAGCTGTGAATGGCCACAGCCGGATTTTATGGGGATTTTATGGGTGAAACATGGTGATACAACAAGGGTCGCGATGCAGAAATCGCAGACAACAAGGAGTGGTCGAGATGTTCTTTTTCAAATATTTATCCTTTTAAACGTTATTTTTCAATTTTTCTTTGTTTGGATCAATTATTTATCATCTAACATATCGGGGAAAATGCGACAGTAACAAAAAAATACAATTAAGCGGCAGTTATTTGGTAGATATCCGTGACTTTTTTACAGACGCCAAATTTTTCATTGTGACGTCATTTGTTTAAGTTTCAAATATGCGGATGAATACTTTTTTAAAGTAGTTTTTTTTTTTTAAACACAATATTAGACATCAATTAATGATTCTAAGTAAAGATGTCCCGATCGATCGGTCCGATCACGTCATTTTCAAAGTATCGGAATCGGCAAAAAAATATCGGACATGCCTTTTTTTAATATATTTATATTTTTTAATTAAATCGTTTTCTATTTATATTTACCGTTACAGACAAAATGTCTTACACTCATCCAGAGTCTTTAGTTTTGGCTTAAAGTAGGGCTATCAAATTTATCGCGTTAGCTGCGGCAATTAATTTTTTTTAAAATTAATCACTTAAAATTATTTAACGCAATTAATGCATGCGCTGCACGACCCACTCACAGATTGTCACGTTCAATTTATAATGGCGCCGTTTTACTTACATATAGAGCTAAGAGATAACGTAAAATGAGTATAGTGAATTTAGGCAATCTTTGGAGCCTTTTTATAAATGGTTAAAGCCTTAAAATCCCTCTCTCCACAATTAGGAATATCGTGGGAAGCAATGTGGGGAAGAAAGGTAGTAGTTGTTCTTTTTCTTAACACCCTATGTTATTTCCCAACGCAGAGAAGATATATCAATTGGTGCCACTACGCACAGTAAGGGTTGCACTTCCCATCATGCATTTGAGCAGAACAGTTAAATGGCTACAGTATCATTTACTGAAAGCTCAACAAATACACTAGATGGCAATATTTAGTCACAATATACAAAGTCACATGTATCCTTCAAGAATTACAAGTCTTTCTATCCATGCATCCCTCTCACAGAAAGAATGTTAATAATGTAAATGCCATCTTGGGGATTTATTGTCATAATAAACAAATACAGTACTTACGTACTGTATGTTGAATGTATATATTCGGCCGAGTTTTATTCACTTTTTTCTTAATGCATTGCCAAAATGTATATGATCGGGAAAAATTATCTGGAATGATTGGAATTGAATCGGGAGCGAAAAAAAGCAATCGGATTGGGAAATATCGGGATCGGCAGATACTAAAGCTAAAACGATCGGGATCGGATCGGGAGCAAAAAAACATGATCGGAACAACCCTAATTCTAAGCTAAAAATGACAGTCATTTTGAATAATAAATATAATTAATTACCTTTGTTTTATGGCTGGGTTGAAACAAAAGCGGTTGCGCGACGTCTGTAAACGGGGGTTTCCAGGGTAAAAGGGACAAATTAAAAATAGTTCGGGGGCTTAATGCGCCATGAATCTGCTATGGCAGCATATAGACATATTGTTCTATCAAATACAACAGTTATTTTGGCTTAAAATACAGCAGTTTATTTTAAAGAGGGGTGCAAGAACAGAAACTGCTTTTTCAGTCTTGTCTGTGTTTTCCGCCATATATGAATTCAGTAACAACTTTACACTGTGTAAGATCTCATTTATCATAAGATAATTACAAAACGTGTTGTCTAATTCTATTATCGACCAATTTAGGTTTAAATGGGAATATCTTTCTCCTAGCAAACTGAGCCTTGGTACTTAATGAGCATTTTGTTTTGCGTTAATTATTTATAGTGGAACGTTTTTAATTGAATCAAGTCCCTTTCCGATTGTGTTAACTTGATGACTAAATGGGATTCATTAAGTTTTTTTTTTTTTTGTACTCTGTACAATGCAAGAGAGGAAATTTAAGGACTCAGTAATCTCATGAGGCCAGATAATGTGCCCCTTGCAGTCCTTTATGTATTTTGTGCATATTCCCCTTCCCCCACTATATCCATTTAGGTATGTCTTTGTAACTATGGCAACTGGTTTTGTCTGGTCCACGTATCTCCTCTCTGCAAAAATCGATTTTCCAGAGGCTGGTGACTTGCCGACCCAGCAGTTATATCTCTTTGTGAAAACATCAGCACATTTGGTCTGCCATTTCCAATGAACGTTCCCGCTTTGTGTTGGTTGGGGAAATGATGCGATGACATCAGTAAGCGAAAGACCTTTTGACAGCTGCCACTTCGCATACGGAGCACAAGCTGCGAGTTTGAGAGTTAGCATGACAGCGCGTTCTGGGAGACGCATGTACTGGATCATTTGATGCACTCACCTCTGCGGATGATGCTCCTGACACGGATGCCTTTCTGTTGGGACCTTTCAAGTCCACTTGGGGTAGAGTGGTGTTTATTCGAAGGAACTGTCACTTCATAAAGCACTGGCCATTATTTTACCCTTTGTACATTTAGGCGGCAGCGGTTGTCAAAAGTCAGCTAAGAATTGACCGTATTTTCTGGGCTATAAGGCACACCATCAGTGAACAACTTTATTTTTAGTTTGTTTCTTGTACTACTCTTTTCATGGAAAAAAAAACAATGCTGGTGAGAAATGTTCATGGTGTGACAGAACCGCACTTCCTTTGCGATTCTTGACGTGTAGATGCTATGATAAACTCCAATTGCCCTGTTGAGTGTCAAAAATGCACACGCACACACACACAAAACACTTATTTTTCTCCTTTTTTTAATAGACAAAAGAAACATAAACAAACTAGAAACTGCAATTTCTGGAGTAATTACCCTGGGGCTTTGCTGTGTGTTGATACAGATGTTAACCCCGGCCACGTTGGTTTGGGGACATTTCGGGGACAATGACAGGTCACTTCCTGACATTTGGGGGATGTTACCTAGTCATATCAGGTCATTTGGGGACATAATGGGGGCATGTACTGGTCATATCAGGTCATTTGGGGACATTTGGGGGCGTGTCCTGGTCATATGAGGTCATTTGGGGACCTGTGGGGGGCGTGTCCTGGTCATATCGGGTCATTTGGGGACATTTGGGGGGAGTGTCCTTTTCAAATCGGTTCATTTGGGGACATTTGGGGGGCGTGTCCTGGTCATATCGGGTCATTTGGGCGCGTGTCCTGGTCATATCAGGTCATTTGGGGACATTTGGGGGCGTGTCCTGGTCATATCAGGTCATTTGGGGACGTTTTGGGGCGTGTCCTTGTCATATTAGGTCATTTGGGGACATTTGGGGGGCGTGTCCTGGTCATATCGGGTCATTTGGGGACATTTGGGGGGCGTGTCCTGGTCATATCAGGTCATTTGGGGGACATGTCCTGGTCATATCAGGTCATTTGGGGACATTTATGGGGCGCGTCCTGGTCATAGCAGGTCATTTGGGGACATTTGTGGGGGCGTATCCTTGACATATCAGGTCATTTTGGGGACATGTCCTAGTCATATCAGGTCATTTGGGGACATTTGGGGGGCGTGTCCTTGTCATATCCGGTCATTTGGAGACATTTGGGGGGGGGGTGTCCTGGTCATATCAGGTCATTTGGGGGACATGTCCTGGTTATATCAGGTCATTTAGGGACATGTGTGGGGCATGTCCTTGTCATATCAGGTCATTTGGGGGTCATGCCCTGGTCATATCAAGTCATTTGGAGACATTTGGGGGGGTGTCCTGGTCATATCGGGTCATTTGGGGGACATGTCCTGGTCATATCAGGTCATTTGGGAACATTTTTGGTAACATAATTTGCCAGATGACACTTAATGACATCTGTCATAAGCATTCATTAATGCTCATGACAATGTCATGTCATAATGACAGTCTCATGGCGCCACTGTCAAAGTGTTACCAAATAACATAACTAGCAATAATGAAACAACTGGAACAATAATTGAATAAATAATTAGCACAGAACATGAATTTTGATTGTTATTTACATCTGTTGCGCTGCAGTGCATGCTAAGAGGCATGTTGGACAACAACAGTGTTGACAGCAGGTTGCAGGAGAGATTGACTGTCTCCCCCAAGGGAGCAGTGATGGCCAAATGAAGCTTCTTGAAGCAATGAAGCTTAGCAGCCAATTGGTTCAAAGCCTCATGGTGGTTCATTTGGTCTTCTGACCGTCGTATGATGCCAGTCTAATGAAGTGTTAGCGGTTAATATCTTATGGTGTAAATATCCCATAATACAGTGAGGACAGCTGCGGCCTATAGTCCAGTGCGGCTTATCTATGAACAAATGCCGTTTTTGTGTCACATTTGGTGGGTTGCGGTCAGGTGCGCCTTGTAGTGCGAAAATTACGGTATTATTCGGGCAGCTTTAAGATTGACATAGCTTTTTTTGATATTGAAAATATGAATAGATTCAGCCTGTTCTTTGAAATTCAAGAGATCACACGAAAGGCACAAGTGGTCTACTCTAGCATATTTTCTGCTTTAGATGAGATTTTCCCACCCCTAATGAGAGAACTAAATAAGAATGCAGCATTTTATTTGCATTCACTTTTCATACATAATGATGTTGTGAGTTTTGATTTCCCCAATGTACCTTGAGTACGAGCTACCACGTCCTGTTTGATATTAATTATTTCTCACATAAAAACAATGAATAACAAACAATGGACGTGTTGCAACACTTGAAAAATGAAGATGATCATTTGTCTGCTTGGCTTTTTTGTCCTTGCCCAAGGACTAGGATTTTCAAGTTTAAAATATCATCAGCTATTTATGTTTTTGTCTCCTTCAGAATGGCCCGAATTTGTGAAGACCCACTCTCCATGGTGGGCCTCTCAGATCTTGGACTGGCTACATTATGGGAAGAACATCTACGTGGTCCATTACGAGGACTTGAAGAAAGACTTGCTCTCCCATCTCAAGGGAATGGTTCAGTTTTTGGGCCTGGAAGTTTCCGAGGAGCGTCTGCTCTGCATGGAAGGTCAGAAGGACGGTAACTTCAAGAGATCGGAGCTCCGCAAACTCAAATATGATCCCTACACTCCTGAAATGAAGGCAAACATCGATGAACTGATAAGAACAGTTGACGCAGCCTTAAAGAAAATGAACATGACTGGTGTTCCAGATGAATACATGCCAAGATAATACACGTGGTACGCTCTTTTAATTTTTTTTTTCTTCATTTAAATGGAATGTCTTTGTCAAAAAGACAAATTAATTAATTCCGAATTGTTATTTCCTCAACTCATCCCGTGTGTATCCTAACCAGATAATTATAGGAGAATAAAAGGAGAAGGCGGCACCTATTGTAAATGACCTTCACGTGAAAGATGATTGCTCAAAGTATTTAACCTGCAGAACATGAATTTCTTCGATAATTTAGAAAACAATATCAACAAGGGATCACATACCTCAGCCTCCACCGGTAAAGTCTATTTGAGGTGCTGGAGAGAAGGTCGGGAAGTCGAATCTGAGATTCAGGAGGAGCAGTGTGGTTTTCGTCCCGGCTGTGGAACAGTGGACCAGCTCTATACCATCGGTAGGGTCCTCGAGGGTGCATGGGAGTTTGCCCAACGAGTCAACAGTCCCTGACAAAAGTCTTGTCGCTTATCCATTTTGTAGAAACAATTGCTAATAACAAGGGCGTTCAAACGATTAAAACTTTTTAATCGAGTTAATCACAGCTTAAAAATTAATTAATCGCAATTCAAACCATCTATAAAATATGCCATATTTTTCTGTAAATTGTTGTTGGAATGGAAAGATAAGACACAAGACGGATATATACATTCAACATACTGTACATAAGTACTGTATTTGTTTATTATAGCAATAAATCAACAAGATGGCATTAAAATTATTAACATTCTGTTAATGCGATCCATGGATAGAAAGACTTGTCGTTCTTAAAAGATAAATCTTAGTACAAGTTATAGAAATGTTAAATTACTAGGGCTGCAGCTATCGAATATTTTAGTAATCGAGTAATCGACATAAAATTCTATCGATTAATCGAGTAATCGGATAAAACAAATATATTTTTAGAAGAAGAGCAATTATAAATATACATGAGAAAACAAGACATTTCATCTAATCTTGAACCATTTTCAGTCAATCAATGTCTTTATTTTCGATGTATATTGTTGAAAACAGCCAACAATTGCATCTCAGATGTAACTAGAATAAATAAAAAAAAGACTATTTCACTGCTTTCACTCAAAAAACCTTTAGATCTTATTAAAAAAAAAAAAAAAATTAAAATATATATATATATTTATATATATGCCGTTACGCTTGATAACACACATCACTTAAAAGTTAGGATTTTCAATTGAATTGTTTGTGTCAAGCCATTTTTAAGTTCTAGTTAAGTTTTAAGTTAGTCTAAACTGTAAGTCCTGATAGGATTTTGAGTTTTTGCAGTGTTCAAAATAAATGTATGATACAGGCTGTATTGGAGCACATTAGGGACCAGTGCTACTTGGTGTTTTATCCAGCAATGACTACTGAGCTAAAATTGATAGTTAGCATTATTGAGTTTTTATTTTACACCCTCATCACTCACAACGCTATGTTATGTTAAAGCCTGTATGTAAGACACGTTAGCCACACATCGACAGTGGTCATAATTAATAGAAACCTCGCCCTCCGCAGGGCTAACGTTACGTCAGCTAGTGAATAACGTTAATCTTAGTTATTAGCGCTTAGCGCTCTTTATTAGCGCTTAGCGCTCTACTGCTTTAAGATGGCGGCTGTTTACTAACGCTGCCCAGACACGGCCGAGTCTGTCATTTCGCATATAGTTCAACATACATGTGATCTCAATGAGACGCATCAGACGCTACCTGCTACCAACGTAGCATCGTGCGGGCTAGTATTTAGCAACGTTGGCGTCGTTTGTAACGGCTGTCGGCTGCAGTAAGGTTTTTTTTTTTTTGCTTCTTCCTCTACGCATCAGCGCGTTGTCCCACATTAAAAGTAGTCCGAGCAAAATGTGATGCTTAGAGCTGTCAAAATAAACGATTACTCGAAGTGAATAAAATTACTCGGATCAGTTTTTAAACTCGAGTTACTTGAGTTGCTCGAGTATTCATTTCAGATCTAATTAAAACCCCTCTTAATGTTTTCGTTTTAATAAAACTTGTAAAAATTTCAAACAAAAAAATTAACTAGTAGCTCGCCATTGTTGATGTCAATAATTACACAATGCTCATGGATGGTGCTGAAACCCATAAAATCAGCCGCACCCAAGCGCCAGCAGAGGGCGAAAAAACACCAAAAAACACAAGTAACAAATAGACATGACACTGTCATTTTAATCTGTTTGAGCGGTGCGTGTGCGTTAATTGCGTCAAGTATTTTAACGTGATTAATATAAAAAAAATAATTACTGCCCGTTAACGCGATCATTTTGACAGCCCTACAAATAACCTGACCTTTAATTATTCAATTGGTTTAGGAAATGGCTCATATGAAAGCTAAGACCCTCCCAACAGATGGTGAATGTACAAAAATATATTTGTTTCACTGAAAAAAGATTTATCATTTAATGAACACATAAGGGTCAGATTTTGACAAGACAAAAGTTTTGTCGCCTAAAGAAAGTAGTGTAAAAATTGAACAAAAAATGTTCTTCAAATACATAAATATGTTACATAAGCGAATTAAGTAGTGAAGCTGTGAGATCCAAATTAAATATTTTGTATGACTTCCATGGGCTTCAGCAAGGACTCATACAATTTATTGATGAAGTCATCAGGAACATCAGAGAAAGTGGTCTTGCATGCCTTCCAGAGCTCATTCTTGGGTTTCGTCTTCCATGCTTCCTCTTTCATCCTACCTCAGACATGCTCAATGATGTTCATGTCTCGTGACTGGGCTAGCCAGTCCTGGAGGATCTTGATTGAAGTATGTGATGGAGCAACATCCTGCTGCGGAATTTGTCCCTTTTTGTGGTTAGGAATGTAAGAGTTAGCTAAGTTTTGTTGATATTTCAGACCATTTATGTGGCCTTCCACCCTGCAGATCTCTCAGACTGCAGACAATTAAAAAACCGCGTGGCATTTGCCAAGGCCCACAGCCTGTCAAAAGGACGGACGCTGGAAAAGTGGCAAAAGGTGGATTTTTCAGATGAATCTTCCGTTGAATTACACCACAGTCACCGCAAATATTGCAGGAGACCTACTGGAGCCCGCATGGATCCTGTTAGGGTGTGCGACGAGAGGGGATCCAAATGCAGACAAGCAGGGGTTGTGGTGAGAAATATTTGATTGGCGAGCACAAACAATAACGTGGCGGGCGTAGATCGTTCTGCTCGGGGTAGCTGAGCCGACGTGGGGCATAGAAGCTCGGCAGGAAGGCAGGCGTGGAATCCGACAGGGGCGCGCAAAGTCAGGACCTGGGGCATGAAGATAAAAGTTGTGAGCCGGGGATCAGATAAATAATTAAGTACGTGAGATGCAACTGACGTGGTAAACAGACTAGTTGATCTGGCGACGAGGTGGTGGCGTCCACTGGCTTATGAAGATGGCTGATTGTCATTGCCAGCAGCTGTGGCCGCTCCACCCGTCTGGCGTCCAACCTGCAATCAATAAAAACACCCACACCTAGCCAAGGTGGGCCAGGGCTCAGGAGGGAGGGGCCGAGGCCCTAACAGGATCCGAGATTCGCTCAGAAAACAGTGAAGTTTGGTGGTGGCAAAATCATGGTCTGGGGTTACATCCTGTATGGGGGTGTGCGAGAGATCTGCAGGGTGGAAGGCAACATAAATAGTCTGAAATGTCAACAAATCTTAGCTGCCTCTTACATTCCTAACCATAAAAAGGGACAAATTCTGCAGCAGGATGGTGCTCCTTCGCATACTTCAATCTTTACCTCAAAGTATCTCAAGGCAAAGAAGATCACGATCCTCCAGGACAGGCCAGCCCAGTCACCAGACATGAACAGGATGAAAGAGGAAGCACGGAAGATGAAACCCAAAAATGTTGATGAACTCTGGGATTCATGCAAGTCTGCTTTCTTTGATGTTCCTGATGACTTCATCAATAAATTGTATGAATCTTTGCCAAAAGTTATTAGCAATTGTTTCTACAAAATTGATAAGCGACAAGACTTTTGTTAGGGACTGTACATGTGTTTTGTGCATCTGGAGAAGGCGTTTGACCGTGTACCTCGGGCAGTCCTGTTGGCGGTGGTCCGGGAGTACGGGGTACAGCCCCTTGGTAAGGGCTGTTCGGTCCCTGTACGACCGGTGTCAGAGTTTGGTCCGCATTGCCAGCACTAAGTCGAATTTATTCCCAGTGAGGTTTGGACTCCACCAAGGCTGCCCTTGTCACCTATTCTGTTCATAACTTTTATGGACAGAATTTCTTGGCGCAGCCGAAGCGTTGAGGGGGTCCGGTTTGGTGACCTCAGCATTGCATCTCTGCTTTTTGCGGATGATGTTGTACTGTTAGCTTCATCAAGCCGTGACCTCCAACTCTCACTGGAGCGGTTCACAGCGGAGTGTGAAGCAGCTGGGATGAAGATCAGCACCTACAAATCCGAGACCATGGTCCTAAGTCGGAAAAGGGTTGAGTGCCCTCTCCGGGTCGGGGATGAAATCCTTCCCCAAGTAGAGGAGTTCAAGTATCTTGGGGTCTTGTTCACGCGTGAGGGTAGGAGGGAGCGGGAGATCGACAGGCGGATCGGTGCAGACTCTGCACCGGTCCGTAGTGGTGAAGAAGGAGCTGAGCCGAAGGGCGAAGCTCTCGATTTACCAGTCGATCTACGCTCCTACCCTCACCTTTGGTCACAAGCTGTGGATCGTGACCGAAAGAACAAGATCCCGGATACAAGCGGCTGAAATGAGTCTCCTCCACACGGTGTCCAGGCTCTCCCTTAGAGATAGGGTGAGAAGCTCGGTCATCCGAGAGGGACTCGGCGTTGAGCCGCTACTCCTCCGCGTTGAGAGGAGCCAGCTGAGGTGGCTCGGGCATCTGGTTCGGAAACCTCCTGGACTCCTCCCCAGAGAGGTGTTCCGGGCATGTCCCACCGGCAGGAGGCCCCGGGGACGACCCAGAACACGCTGGAGAGACTATGTCTCTCGGCTGGCCTGGGAATGCCTTGGGATCCCGCCGGAGGAGCTGGTTGAAGTGGCTGGGGAGAGGGAAGTCTGGGCTTCCCTGTTAAAGCTGCTGCCCCCGCGACCCGACCCCAGAGCAAGCGGAAGATGATGGGTGGATGGATATTCAAACATTCAAAATAACGCTGATGATGAGTGCAGCCACTGCTGTGATGTATGTGACATCAACTATCTGCATGTTCGGACATGTAAACAGTAATACTGTAGACTTCAAAACAGGTATAAAGAAGCTAAAAAAACAGACAAACAGGCAGACGCTCTGGATAGTTAACGTTATTTTCAACCTGTTGCGGCCTCTTTTCTCCATTCGAGACACAAACAAAGCCCATTTCACCTCTTGGGTGGGTTTGCCTGCAGCCATTTTTAATTAATGCAAGGGCGTAGGTTTGCATAGGGACTGTAAGGACATAAAACCACCAGCTTTTCAGGATGCTCATATTGTCGCCACCAACTTTTTAGCAACCTTATTTGCATTTTATAATGAGTTCAGTTACATAGGTCATTTAGATTGACTTCCTATATGTTGTAAGGATAAAATAGACCCTACTAATATTAAGTGAATTATTTTCGTTATGTTCAGACTCACATTAATCCCTTTTCTCTTGCTCAATTTGCATTTTTTTTCACGCACATTTGATTGGTTGATTACTTGACCCCTTTCCCGCCACACAGACAGACACGCACACTCACACTGCCCTGACAGATTCATGTCGATAACATGCCGCCTCCTCCGCCCATTCGAAGAGGAGAAACATTCGAAGTATTTTTTTGACCATCAGCAGCAACTGCAAGTAATGTAAAAAGACATCAATGTTGTGGAGGTCGGGGAAACACCACTAATTTTGCTACTGAAAGTCTGACTTTCATCAGAGTTAGCATAACATTAAATTGTTGCTAACCTTCAAAACTGTTGCGGTCAGGCCAGCCTCCACAAGGAACAACGAAGTCAAGCTCGTCGTCCCTCATTTGGATCATTCTTTGCATTATGTGCATTACGGTAATGCAACGCGGTGGCTTCAGAGTGTAAGTCCCTTTAAAGTGCCTGTAACAGCATTAAAATATCTTAAATACCATTATTATGTGAATTAGAATCATATTTTGAGACGATTCGACTATAAAGCGATCAAAGCGCGGATGACGAGAAATTAATCTGCCGTTTAGCCCCGCCTGTCATTATTGCGCTCTAGCGTCCCCAGCTGGAGGATGATGTCGGCAGAGTCATGATTTCAGCTGATTTAGAATTCAGCTCATTGAGGGGGATGATTCAGAATGAGGAAAATTGCGACAGAGAGCAGCAAAATGTCATTGTTTGAATCTCTCTACTCCAATATTTTTACAGGATATTCTTTTTATATAAGTATTTTTCCCCAATTGCTGAATAGATGGTATGGTCATGACAAATAACAGTCTTGTGCTAAAAGGAATATAAAATATTAAAAATGCATTTATTCAGTATGACAGGGCAAAATTACTGCATAATAGTCAAAACTGTCGGTATTTTATGCCACCGGCGTTAGTCAGGCTTTTGTCATTTCCCTGCCACAGCTTCGGAGACAGAGGAAAGAGCGTAAACAAAGCAGGAGGCGTGACAGATAGCCGACATGCTAACCCGAACCGAGCGGTGTTTCCAAATTTTCTCTGCGGCGGGCAGGCAGTGCTCGTTGCCGGGGAAAGAAGGGGAAACGCCGAAACAAATCACACAAAAGTACCCCAACTCATGTCCAGTGTTGTTAATCTTACTGAAAAAAAGTAACTAATTATAGTTACAAATTACTTCTCCCAAAAAGTAATTGCGTTAGTAACTCAATTACCTGAATGTAAGAGTAATTAGTTACTTGGCAAAGTAATTGGTGATAATTACTTTTTTTTTTTTTCCTCCAAAAAAAAAAAAAAAAAAAAAAAAAAAAAACATTGGCCACACTATGTGAAGTTTTTTGTGAAGGTTTTTGGTACAATTGGCCCGAGCCCAATTCTTTACCCTAATTTACCCTTTACCCTGAATCAGCTGTTAAAAGTTGTTAAAATTGGTCCCATTATTGCATTAGTTCCCTTCTCTCTACTTTCGACATATGAAAGTTTTAAAACCGTTTCATCATTTAAAGATAGATTCAAGTCAAGATTTTGCCGATTTAGAAGTATTTTAGATAAAAAGTTACTTAGGTTCGCTAGGAAGGTTCTCTACAACAGAGCCGTCCTAAAAAGTACTGCTTTAAGATGGCGGCTGTCTACTAACTCATTTAGTGCCATGTCTGTCATTTTGCATCTAGTTATATCTATGTACAGTACGTGTGTTATCTATCATGTCTACCATATCTACCATAACATGCGCGCGTAGTTTGTACTAGCTATCGGCTACAACATGTATTATTGGAGCTACCTAGCATCGCGTTTGCCCGGCGTCACAACTTTCTTGCCTCCTCCATACTCCTGCTCTGTCGTCTCGGTGAGTCCCTCTCCCTCAGACTTTTCGACCAATATAGTAACGCATGCCTTTCCGTCCTTAGTAACGGTAACGGCGTTGCCAAGATGAGAAAAGTAATTAATTAGATTACCCACTACTGAAAAAAATAACGCCGTTAGTAACGCCGTTATATTGTAACGCCGTTATTAACAACACTGCTCATGTCACACACGGCGGCGGGGTTGATTGTCTCCACCGATCCGCCAGCTCACGGCGGCGGGCAGGCAGTGCTTGTTGCCAGGTAGAGAAGGGGAAATGCCGAAAATGCAAACAAAACAGGAGTAGCATTATCACACACAAAATGTAAGCCACCTCCTTATCAAAATATTTGACACAATATAAAACACAAAGCTTACTCACTGAGTTATCCGTCCAATGGTCTCGATTGTCGGACTTGTTTTGCCCATCGCGGTGAACAAGAATCTTTTGGAAATCCAAAAAGCCTCACAACACTCTCCATGGTGCAGCAACAAAAGCCTGCAGCACATTGGGCTGGCGTGATGCGAAAAATAAACAAATTAATCCTCAAAATCAGCCAAGATCAGACGCCGCTAACTACACATAAAATGTCACACATTGTGAACATGCGACGAAAACTATGGCTATTTTTGTCTCGTCTCATCAGATGGAAACTAACATGTGTCTTATTATGTTTTAGTCTCCCAAAACTATCAGGAAAACGCGGGCAGGCAGGTGGTGTGTGGACCCAAATGCAGGGAAAGGGAGGCGAGGCAGGTAGACGGTGCAAAAATAATTTAATTAAGGCAAGAAAAAACAAATAATGTGGAGATCCCAAAAAACACAGCAAACAAAACTCAGGTCACTAACAAAAGGCTGGGTATCAAAAACTTACTGAGACGAACACGAGGGCTTGGAGAAAACTGACGAAAACAGGTCCGGACATGCACATGGACAATGACAATGACGCAACAAGGAGTGAAAAGAAAATGGGAGCTTATATACACACACGCAGACAAGGGGGAACGAGACAACGAGGAACAGCTGGGTAACACAGGAGGATTCAGTTTGGAGGATACACTAGGATAAGGTACCACAGGTGAAATCAATGGGCAATCACAGGGACAAGTCACACTAGGAGAAAACCAACACAAAACCTAACACAAAACAGGTTTTTAGCTCATTTTGTCTCGTCATCGTCATGAAAAAAATGTTCGCTGATGAAATATTTTCGTTATCATCGTCGACGAAAGCAACACTGTTAACAAGGAGAGGTATCAGAGTTATTTTTCAAGTGTCCTAGAGCTCGTGAAACTTTAAAAAAGCGCATTTATCAAGGTTTCGTCGGCCATGGTTCGCGTGTATCCATCCGACAAAACAGCCTGATAGCACAGATATAAGTACGCCTTTTTCTTCTTCTATTGGATGCGTTGTTGTTGTCATCAGTGCGGCGGCGCTCTGAAAATAGGGCTAGGCTCTATTTTGGGCCCTGCCTCTCGGTGAAAATTCATTCCAGCTCTCCGTTCCGCCCAAAACGGCTGTCCAACGCTCACTTTGGTTGGCTCCCACACACACAATGAATGGGTCTCCGCTGAAACCTTCACCCTGGGCTGCTGCTAGTTTGAAACGGCCTTAAGAGCTGAAGTCTAGCGACGTAACGGAAGTGCAAGCCAACCGAGAGAATAGCCAGCCATTCATACCAACATCTAGGAAACGATAGCATAGAATGAACAAAACAACATTTTTGGTCTAAGTAAACTCGGGGACATGGTTAATGTTTACTTGCAAGCACAAATAATTCAGACGCATTTCGATATAAAATTTTATTAATGATGACAACCAGTACGAGTAACAGGTGGGCAGAAACAACATTCTTTCCCATAGTATGATATGATATGATAATACAGGTGCTGTCTTCTCCTTTAGGGAATTGAGTTTAAAAAGCACTTGCTGTCCTCTTCCGTGCACGTGCTGCATTGCTATGTGCACACGCCTTAACAAAAAGGGGCTACGATAGAGCTATGAGCTCGCATTGCGTGTTCATCCAAACAATTTACTACTCTTTGCTACGTCGAGCTTATTTTCTAAAACCGAGATTGAAGCTTTCCTGCTGCTCCTTTAGTTACAACATATTTTCAAGGAAGTCGTCGCGGAAAATGCTCCTTATCAGAGGGATAAATGCAATATGCAGGTTCTAACAACCTGCCAATGATACTGTGTGATTCTATTTTTTGTAAGCTAGCAACTTTGCGAGAGGTTGTTGTTGATGATAAAGTTCTCACTTCCTTATTTTTGAAGAAGGCACCGAGTTGAAGAGGGACGAGAATCAGTCTTGACAGCATTTATTTATCTCTGGTGTGCAGTGCACACGTGTCTGCTTGTGAATATGTTCTCTTGACACTGGATTCAAATGCCGAAACCCAAAAAGCACTCAAGAGTGCAACGCTCGTCCCAAAGATACCTGAAGAATTATACTCTGTATGCTTTAGCTCAGATTAGTTCACTTCTTTTGGGCTCATTTTATGATAGCCAATGCCACTAGATTAAATGTTTTTTTTTAATTACTCTCAAGTTAAAGCAACACTTGGCAACTTTTCAGTTTTGGTCGATTTTAGCGACGCCAGCGGACAAAAGTGGTAGTGTTTTGCTTTAAAGTAGTAGTTCAGATTATTTTACATTAGGCTTAATCTTCGAGTTAGCGGGGGTGTAATTAGTTGGTGGAGTTGAAGTTTTTTGTTAGTTTCAGGGCTCCGGAGTGGCTAAGCTAGCGCGAGTCAATGGCACCTTCCTAGCATGCCAATAAATAAACGAAACAGATCTACGAACAAATCCAACAAAATCAAATAAATTCAAAACTCAGATCATTGTTCCAAAACACCCATGCGGCCAAAACGATGTCCCGCCAAACTGCCGTAATTCTTCTCATTCTGCAGGACTTTTTTTTTTTTAGGTGCATAATACGACCACTAGGGGAGTGCTTCGGCCACTCGTGCTCACGCTGCATTTGAGAAGGGTGGGAAATCGGACTTAGCCCACTCGGAGGGTATCAGTTGCCACCTCAAAACATCCCAAGCGAATATACTGTAAATGGTAATGGTAAATCGTGTTATACTTGTATAGCGTTTCCAACTTTCAAGGCCCTCAACGTGCGTCACACTACATCGTCATCCACCTACCGGTAGATAGACGTCATATATATAGACTTCATAACCTATTGACATGACACGGGAAACGAGGCTGAATCGTAGGGGGCCTATTTTCAAAAACTTTAAATATTTTCAAAACCAAAGCTGCTACCGACCTAAAACCAAAACACCTTAGCCATATATGTGTCTCCATGAGCAGCGGCATCAAAAAATTCAAAGTCCTTCCCTTATAAAATCCCGATTAATTATTTTTATGAAAGTATAACACAACTAAAAATGGCTACAAAAGTCTCAGATTTTACACTAGATGCACAAAAATCACCAAATGCAAAGATAATCACCATTGGCGAACTACAATGCTACTCTGTTAGCGAATGAGGCTAGCAACTGCCAGGTGTAAACAGAGTTTTTCTGTCGAAAATTCTTGTGATTAAATGCTTAAATCCCTGAATTCTTCATAGCTATGGACGTAAAACAGTCTCGATTCTTGGTCAAAAGCAAAAATACCATGCAGTTAGCGTTTATTTTAAGTATATTGTCGAAGTACAATGCTACTCTATTAGCGAATGAGGCTAGTGGCCGCCTGGCATGAACAGAGCTTTTCTGGTGAAAATTCTTGTGCATAAATGCTTTAATCCCCAAATTCTTCATAGATATGGACATAAAACAGTCTCCATTCTTGGTTTAAAGCAAAGAAACCGTGCAGTTAGCTTTTATTTTACGTGTATTGTTAAAGTACAATGCTACTCTGTTAGCGAATGAGGCTAGCAACTGCCAGGTGTAAACAGAGCTTTTCTGGCGAAGTTTTTCGTGAATAAATGCTTCAATCACCAAATTCCTCATATATATGGACGTAAAACAGTCTCGATTCGTGGTTAAAAGTAAAAAAAACGTGTAGTTAGCGTTTATTTTACGTATATTGTCGAAATACAATGCTACTCTGTTAGCGAATGAGGCTAGCGGCCGCCTGGCGTAAAAAGCGCTTTTCTGGCAAAAATTCTTGTGAATAAATGCTTAAATCCCCGAATTCTTCATAGCTATGGACGTAAAACAGTCTCGATTCTTGGTTAAAAGCAAAAATACCATGCAGTTAGCGTTTATTTTACGTATATTGTTGAAGTACAATGCTACTCTATTAGCGAATGAAGCTATTGGCCGCCTGGCGTGAACAGAGCTTTTCTGCTGAAAATTCTTGTGAATAAATGCTTAAATCCCCAAATTCTTCATAGATTTGGAAGTAAAACAGTCTTGATTCATGGTTAAAAGCAAAGAAACCGTGCAGTTAGCGTTTATTTTATGAATATTGTTGAAGTACAATGCTACTCTGTTAGCGAATGAGGCTAGTGGCCGCCTGGCGTAAACAGAGCTTTTCTGACGAAAATTCTTGTGAATAAATGCTTAAATCCCCAAATTCTTCATAGATATGGACGTAAAACAGTCTCCATTCTTGGTTAAAAAAAAGAAACCATGCAGTTAGCGTTTATTTTACGTATATTGTCGAAATACAATGCTACTCTGTTAGCAAATGAGGCTAGTTGCCGCCTGGCGTAAATGGAGCTTTTCTGGCGAAAATTCTTGTGAATAAATGCTTAAATCCCTGAATACTTTATAGATATTGTCATAAAACAGTCTTGATTCTTGGTTAAAAGCAAAAAAATGTGCAGGTAGCATTTCTTTCGCGTAAAAATGTCGAAGTACAATACTTGTCAATGTGGCGGCCAACGTATGTAAACAGAGCTTTTCCGGTGAAAATTCTTGTGAATATATACTTAAATCCCTGAATTCCTTATAGATATGGACGTAAAACAGTCTCGATTCAATTAAAAGCGGGGGGGAAAAGTATAGTTAGCATTTATTTTACGTAAATATGTCAAAGTACAATGCTAGTCTGTTCGTCAATGTGGCGTAAGCTTTACAACAAAGATGTTGATATGTTGAGAATTCTTGTGAATAAATGCTTAAATCCCTGAATTCTTTATCGATGTGGACGTAAAACAGTCTCGATTCTTGGTTAAACGCACACACAAAAAAACGTGCAGTTAGCATTTATTTTACGTAAGTATGTCGAAGCACAATGCTCGTCCGTTAGTCAATGTGGCGGCCGCCATATGTAAACCGAGTTTTTCCGGTGCTTAAATCCCTGAATTCTTTCTAGATGTGGATGTGTATAGATTCTTGGTTAAAGGCAAAAAAACGTGCAGTTAGCATTTATTTTATGAAAATATGTCGAAGCACGGTGCTAGTCTGTTGATTAATGTGGTGTCAGCCTTACAACAAAGAGTTGTTTATGTTGAAAATTCTTGTGAACAAATGCATAAATCCCAAATTCTTAACAGATATGAACGTAAAACACTCTCGATTCTTTGTTAAAAGAGCAACAACAACAACAACAACAAAAAACGGGCAGTTTGCATTTATTTTACATGAATATGTCGAAGAATGATGCTAGTCTGTTAGATAATGTTGCGGCAGCCTTACGACAAAGAGCTTTTTACGTTGAAAATTCTTGTGAAAAGACAAAAAATATAATAATTACCTTGAATCCTCGAACAAACCAATCCTGAGACAAACCTTCCTGTTTGTACGCGGTGCAGCTCTTGTACTTTTTCAACCTAAATCCGGCGTTCCATCGCTGCATGTGTCGCTGCGACCGACTGCGAATAAATGAAGGTGATTGTGACTTGAAGGCGTGGCGCAGTGAAGGTCGAATCTGACCCGTCAATATCATTATGAAGTCTATGTATGAAAATATTTTATAAAGGCTGAAAAGTTACCAAGTGTTGCTTTAAACACATTACTAATCATACAATTATGGAACCTCCTCAGATATTTTTCTTTGAACATCGGTTCGTCTCAAAAGTGCTTTGCCACATGCTTTCAATGACACAAGCATGTACATGAAATGAATATTAAAAGATATGGGAAATTTTTAAAAATGTGAGGAGGAAGTACAATAAACTGACTTCCATTTTCAGGATGCTACTACACTGTATATTTTTGTAATGTGTGTGAACACATTCAGATATTTGTACTAAAGCAAACAAATTCTGTCTATTTTTAACATGCTTTAAACTTGATTGGCTCTCGCCATAATTGACAAGCAGGCACTTGAACAAAAGTGTATTTTGAATGTATTGCCATGGAACGAATGTACTGTGATAAAGCCCAATAAATGAGTAAATTGGATAATACATTCATGTCTCCTGTTTTAAAAATGAATCAAATGTCAACTCTTTGATAAGCTTATCAAAATGTTGCCATTTACAGTGGGGCAAATAAGTATTTAGTCAACCACTAATTGTGCAAGTTCTCCCACTTGAAAATATTAGAGAGGCCTGTAATTATCAACATGGGTAAACCTCAACCATGAGAGACAGAATGTGGAGAAACAAACCCAGAAAATCACATTGTTTGATTTTTAAAGAATTTATTTGCAAATCATGGTGGAAAATAAGTATTTGGTCAATACCAAAACAATGTGAATACTTTTTAATGTACCCTTTGTTGGCAATAACGGAGGCCAAACGTTTTTTGTAACTCTTCACAAGCTTTTCACACACTGTTGCTGGTATTTTGGCCCATTCCTCCATGCAGATCTCCTTTAGAGCAGTGATGTTTTGGGGCTGTCGTTGGGCAACACGGACTTTCAACTCCCTCCAAAGATTTTCAATGGGGTTGAGATCTGGAGACTGTCTAGGCCACTCTAGGACCTTGAAATGCTTCTTACGAAGCCACTCCTTTGTTGCCCTGGCTGTGTGTTTGGGATCCTTGTCATGCTGAAAGAGCCAGCCACGTCTCATCTTCAATGCCCTTGCTGATGGCAGGAGATTTTCACTCAAAATCTCTCGATACATGGCCCCATTCATTCTTTCCTTTACACAGATCAGTCGTCCTGGTCCCTTTGCAGAAAAACAGCCCCAAAGCATGATGTTTCCACCCCCCATGTTTCACAGTAGGTATGGTGTTCTTCGGATGCAATTCAGTATTCTTTCTCCTCCAAACACGAGAACCTGTGTTTCTACCAAAAAGTTCTATTTTGGTTTCATCTGACCATACCACATTCTCCCAGTCCTCTTCTGGATCATCCAAATGCTCTCTAGCGAACTGCAGATGGGCCTGGACGTTTACTTTCTTCAGCAGGGGGAAACGTCCGGCAGTGCAGATTTTGACTCCCTGGCGGCGCATTGTGTTACTGATAGTAGTCTTTGTTACTGTGGTCCCAGCTCTCTGTAGGTCATTCACTAGGTCCCTCCCGTGTGGTTCTAGGATTTTTGCTCACCGTTCTTGTTATCATTTTGACGCCACGGGGTGACATCTTTCATGGAGCCCCAGATCGAGGGAGATTATCAGTGGTCTTGTATGTCTTCCATTTTCTAATAATTGCTCCCACAGTTAATTTCTTTACACCAAATGTTTTACCTATTGCAGATTCATTCTTCCCAGCCTGGTGCAGGTCTACAATTTTGTCTCTGGTGTCCTTCGACAGGTCTTTGGTCTTGGCCATAGTGGAGTTTGGAGTGTGACTGACTGAGCTTGTGGACAGGTGTCTTTTATACCGATAATGAGTTAAAACAGGTACCATTAATACAGATAACAAGTGGGGCTCGTTAGACCTCGTTAAACCTGATTAGAATAAGTTAGACCTCTTTGACAGCCAGAAATCTTGCTTGTTTGTAGGTGACCAAATACTTATTTTCTACTCCAATTTGGAAATAAATTCTTTAGAAATCAAACAATGTGATTTTCTGTTTTTTCCCCCACATTCTGTCTCTCATAGTTGAGGTTTGCCCATGTTGACAATTACAGGCCTCTTTAATCTTTTCAAGTAGGAGAACTTGCACAATTGGTGGTTGACTAAATACTTATTTGCCCAACTGTATTTCTTCTTCCTGCCTTCGACGGGGGTTTCCTCCCTGCTCCTGCTGCTACTATCTTCGTCAGTCTAGTCTGTTTGTTTTTTTTTGTATTTTTTCCTCTGTGGATCAACCGTTGCTGGTCTCTCATACGAAAATTGATTTGATTAGTTGGTCTCTCAGCGTAATTGACAAGATTTTTTTCAACAAGACACGGTGCACCAGGAGAGCCGTCTTGCCCAGATGGGACCTTTGCCGCTGGCTACGTGAGACATTCATGGGATCATTGGAAGCCAACCTGTCTCACTGTCCTATCTGTGAAAGATATCGAGGATATTTGGCTGTTTGGCGTAACGGTCGTGGGGTTGCTTCTGCTTGGCTTAGGAGGCGTCCTGGTCTACCGGAAAGTTTCCAAGATGGCAGCTTTCAAGGAAATCAAGAAATTGACCACGGATCAAACGGTGCGATTCAAGGCATTGGAGAACCGCGTGGAGGCTCGGATTGAGAACTGGCTCCGTGGACCCACAGTTCAGTCCGAGGAAGGATGGAGAAAAGTGGATGCTACCTGGCGCCAGGTGCATAAGCGGAGTTTAAGGGGGGGCCAGGCCCCATCTCGTGGCCGAAAAGTGTCATTGCATGTAATTGACTTTCCTATATATATTATATAAAGGTTGTAAAGAATTTTTTTTTTTTAAATGAATATATATTGGGTCAAAATCATTTTTCGAACAGATCATGTGACGAGCACCTTAGACGGTCATTTGCTTTACATATTATTTTCAACAACAAAAAAAATTAGGGGAGGGCAAATTTATTTTTCAAATGATTTTTTTCTTTGTTTGAAAATATTTTTGATTGGAGCAACTTTTGGGGGGATTGAGTGATTTAGACACAAATGTCACACAAAAAGGATTGGTAAAATCAAAGTTTTTTTTTTTTTTTAAATGAAAAATGAAGTGTTCAAATGCAAATATTTGAGTCTCGAATATTTTTTCGCATTCAAAAACGTTTTTTCTATGATTGAAATTTTTCTTTTTTTGATTGAAGTGAATTTTCTTTTGAAAATAAATATTTTTTTGTTTGAAGCAACTTATTTTTTGACCGATTCATCAAGACACAAATGTCCTAGCCAAAATATGGCCCAAACGCAAAACAGCATTACTTCAATCAAAAAACTTGCTCCAACAAAAAAAAGACTTCAATCCAAAAAAAAAAATTCAAAGACAAATAGCTTCCAAATGCATTTTTTTGATTTTCAAATTTATTTTTGCATTCAAACATATTTTTTGATTGAAGTGACTTTTTTTATTGAAAATGCAGTATTTATTTTTTTTTTTTTTAATTGATTGAAGCAACTTTTTTTTTTTTTTGATCGAATAATGAAGACACAAATCTACCTCCATATGGCTTTGGCCAGGTGACACAATTTTTGACTGGGGTAACTACATTGGCACGACATCGGCGTGTAGTGTTTACTTTGCAACCGCTGTACTCGCGTCCATTTTTAACATAAAGTTGCAATTTCTGATAGGGTGCGATATTTGACAGAACACCTGTTAACACCGGCGGGCGTACCATATTGAATGGATGACAATCTTGGCAAAAAGTATAGCTGTCCTTAGCAGCCTGGTTTAGAATTCCCCTCTAGAAGGATGTGAAACAAAAAACGCTTATTTTCAACTTATTATTATAAATAGTCTTGTAAGTTAATTTTATTGCTGACACTGCGATTTGGGGTCATCAACATGTTGTGACTCCCCAGGTGGCGGAACTGTCAAGGCAGACCGCGACTATTGGCAATGACTTAACGGACCTGAAGTCTCACCTACGCCCTGAGGAGCGCAATTCCGACTGAAGACCAACTGTATTTGGACATATTAAATTACGTATTCGGCGTAATTCGATTATTATCGATTTTTCCTTTCCCAAACACCCTTATCCCATCCGTTCGTTCTTCTGGAGAGAGCCGCACAGATGACCCTATCTCTTGCCCTTGATTCTCTTCCCAAGGCCGGTTGCAGGGCCCTGCTTATTTTGTCTACAGACACGTACAAGTACTGGTATGGGGTTATATTGCTGACACTATTCTGAGCGAGCAATAATGGAAATTGAGCGAGCAATAATGGAAATTGAGCAAAAATAACCTAGATTTCGAGCACAAAAAAATATATTGAGCGAGCAGTTAAAGATTTTAAGCGAGCAATCGTAGATTTTGAGCACAGAAAATAATATCGAGCAAAAAAAACTACTCTGTGCCGCTCAATTCCCCCCTCCTGCTCTCGCTACGTATCTCGACTCCGCTCAATTCCCCCCTCCTGCTCTCGCTACGTATCTCAACGCCAACGATAATCAGAGAGCTGGCGGTATTTCTGCCAACCAATCAGAGAGCTGGCGGTATTTCCGCCAGCTCTCTGATTGGTTGGCTTCGTGACACGTTGGTGACGCATGTGCTCAACTCAGCGCGCAGAGAAAAGAAAGGACGAGCAGAGGAGTCGAGATTAGAGATGGGCGATACCAGTGATTTTGGTTTCGATCCGATACCAAGTAATACCAAGGCTAAATATTGCGATCCCAATCCGATATCGAAACCGGAAGTTCATAATATATAAAATATATACATCGGTACCTCTACATACGATCGCTTCGACACACGAACTTTTCGACATCCGACATAAAATTTGACTCGCCATTTGTTTCTACATCCGACGACATGCTCGAAATACGACGACAATGGCAGCACCGCAGACGAATGCACGGCGGATTTTCTTGTGTGACAAATCAACACAGGTTTCAGAAAAGGTTGGTACAGGTGGTGAAACAAGGAAAAAGTTGATGCTTACCTTCTAAATGAAGATGCAAATGACAGAAAAATATGAGCGTGGGGTGGGCATCCGTGAAATGGCTCAACAATACATCTCTACGGTCCTCCTCCGACCATCGTTCGCCAGTCTTTATAAGTTAAGCTGACAATTCTTATTGTGGTAACATCTCCAAAGAAATCGCCAGCTTCGCCACGTTTTCATCATTTCTTTCACAACTTATTCAACACAAAACGCCTGCTGTCTGCCGCAATTGACGGTGTTCTCAAGAGAACATTCAAAGTGAAAGTGAAACTCAAGCTCACCGGTCCGTCTCTGGCACGTCAGCCCCGCGGTGCGTTCAGGTACACAAAAAACGTCCGCCTTATTAGAACCCAATTCGTTACACTATTACAGGAATTATTGTTATTCTTTTTATTATATTATTCCAATTTTGATTTATAATTTATTTGTTTTGCTGCGTGTAATTGCCATTTGTAATAGCACCAGCAGTATTTTTTAAGGATTTAGTGCAGGTTTTTGGGCTGTGGAACGAATAATGGAATTATAATGTATTCCTATGGGAAAATCCTGCTCGACATACGACCATTTCGACTTACAAACAAGGTCCTGGAACGGATTAACTTCGTATGTAGAGGTACCACTGTATATATATATACAGTGCCTTGCAAAAGTATTCGGCCCCCTTGAATCTTGCAACCTTTCGCCACATTTCAGGCTTCAAACATAAAGATATGAAATTTAATTTTTTTGTCAAGAATCAACAACAAGTGGGACACAATCGTGAAGTGGAACAACATTTATTGGATAATTTAAACTTTTTTAACAAATAAAAAACTGAAAAGTGGGGCGTGCAATATTATTCGGCCCCTTTACTTTCAGTGCAGCAAACTCACTCCAGAAGTTCAGTGAGGATCTCTGAATGATCCAATGTTGTCCTAAATGACCGATGAGGATAAATAGAATCCACCTGTGTGTAATCAAGTCTCCGTATAAATGCACCTGCTCTGTGATAGTCTCAGGGTTCTGTTTAAAGTGCAGAGAGCATTATGAAAACCAAGGAACACACCAGGCAGGTCCGAGATACTGTTGTGGAGAAGTTTAAAGCCGGATTTGGATACAAAAAGATTTCCCAAGCTTTAAACATCTCAAGGAGCACTGTGCAAGCCATCATATTGAAATGGAAGTAGCATCAGACCACTGCAAATCTACCAAGACCCGGCCGTCCTTCCAAACTTTCTTCTCAAACAAGGAGAAAACTGATCAGAGATGCAGCCAAGAGGCCCATGATCACTCTGGATGAACTGCAGAGATCTACAGCTGAGGTGGGAGAGTCTGTCCATAGGACAACAATCAGTCGTACACTGCACAAATCTGGCCTTTATGGAAGAGTGGCAGGAAGAAAGCCATTTCTCAAAGATATCCATAAAAAGTCTCGTTTAATGTTTGCCACAAGACACACCAAGCATGTGGAAGAAGGTGCTCTGGTCAGATGAAAACAAAATTGAACTTTTTGGCCACAATGCAAAACGATATGTTTGGCGTAAAAGCAACACAGCTCATCACCCTGAACACACCATCCCCACTGTCAAACATGGTGGTGGCAGCATCATGGTTTGGGCCTGCTTTTCTTCAGCAGGGACAGGGAAGATGGTTAAAATTAACGGGAAGATGGATGCAGCCAAATACAGGAACATTCTGGAAGAAAACCTGTTGGTATCTGCACAAAACCTGAGACTGGGACGGAGATTTATCTTCCAACAGGACAATGATCCAAAACATAAAGCCAAATCTACAATGGAATGGTTAAAAAATAAACGTATTCAGGTGTTAGAATGGCCAAGTCAAAGTCCAGACCTGAATCCAATCGAGAATCTGTGGAAAGAGCTGAAGACTGCTGTTCACAAACACTCTCCATCCAACCTCACTGAGCTCGAGCTGTTTCGCAAGGAAGAATGGGCAAGAATGTCAGTCTCTCGATGTGCAAAACTGATAGAAACATACCCCAAGCGACTTGCAGCTGAAATTGGAGCAAAAGGTGGCGCTACAAAGTATTAACGCAAGGGGGCCGAATAATATTGCATGCCCCACTTTTCAGTTTTTTATTTGGTAAAAAAGTTTAAATTATCCAATAAATTTTGTTCCACTTCATGATTGTGTCCCACTTGTTGTTGATTCTTGACAAAAAATTAAAATTTTATATCTTTATGTTTGAAGCCTGAAATGTGGCGAAAGGTTGCAAGGTTCAAGGGGGCCGAATACTTTTGCAAGGCACTGTATATATTTAAATATATATAGACAACCCTGCAGTGTTCTCAGCCATTCTGATGATATCTAATGTACAACTACATCAAGCACTCAAAAACTATTGAGTCTCTTTGTGTCAAATATGCTTTGCAATGGAAAACTGCAGCTTTTAATAACGAGCAAAGCAGTTTCCCTCAAACTCACAAACCAATCCATCAACAACAAACTCTGATTAGTCAGTCTCACTCTTTAACCATGACCCTTAAATTCATATGCACAGAACATTTCCCTGGTACACGTTGTATTTGATCAAATTTTAATCTACCTAAATAAATATTTTTGATCTAATTAAAGAACAAATTAATAGTAGCATGTTACCGCACTCAAATGGTAGATCACTAAAAACAAATCCAATAATCAATAGTCACTTTCCGTTTTTGAATTTTATTTTACTAACACAATTTTCAAATAGATTTTGAAAAAAATATATATATATAATAAAAATAAATAAATTTTAAAAATACAGATCTTGAAATAATTGAAACAGACCTTTAACTTAATAAATAAAAATAAGTAGCAACAAAACATAAGAAATCAAGCATTTAATTGTAACATTAAAAAAATATGGAAAAAATTTCATGAAAAAATAAAATTATGAAACATAAATTCACAAGAAATAATAATAAATGAATAAGAAATAATAAAAAGGTTAAGTAAGAAATTAAGCGTGAGAGGGGCGGAGGAAAAGCATGCTGTTGGACACAGGATAGGGACATGAATGGGGGCGGGAGCACACGCCGGTGCACTGCTTATGTGTGTGCACTGATTACGTGCGTGTAGAATGCGAAAGGGAAAAGTAGTACAAAAAGTGTGCACAAAAATACACCCAAAAAATATAATATATTAATTCTAGATATCGATACTTTTGCTTAGGGATCGATACCTAAAATTTAATACACTGGATCGAAATATCGATATTTTGGTATCGATCCGTCCATCCCTACAACTCAGCGCGGCGAGCGCGCAGAGAAAAGAAACCGACGAGCAGAGCAGTTGAGATACGGAGCGAGAGCAGGAGGGGGGAATTGAGCGGAGTTGAGATACGTAGCGAGAGCAGGAGGGGGGAATTGAGCGGCACAGAGTAGATTTTTTTTGCTCAATATTATTTTCTGTTCTCAAAATCATCGATTGCTCGCTTAAAATCTTTAACTGCTCGCTCAATATAGTTTTTTTGTGCTCGAAATCTAGGTTATTTTTGCTCAATTTCCATTATTGCTCGCTCAGAATAGTGTCAGCAATATAACCCCATACTTTAGGGGCTGTTTACATGGTGACTCTCCAAGAATACAAAAATTTTCAAATTTGCATTTATACGGGCCCGTCTCCATTCGAACAATGTCGCAATTCCGCATGAAAACGATGTAGTATTCATGCCAGGCCCAAGGGGGCAGTGCAGATTTACAAGGCGACAGCGAATGATGCACTTTGACCCCACCAAAGTTAAAAAATATGCCCGCCCACGCGAAGAAAAGGAATTTTTCTTTTGTTCAAAAAGGCACAAAAGTGTAAACAGTCAACATATTTCATGAAAAAATATTATTAAAAACAGTAAATTAATGAATGAATTAATTTATTGTTATTGTCACCATCATCAGAATCATTGACAGTTACAGAGTGTGGGATAGTTTGGCCATTAAGGAGAAACATTGACACAGACTATGGAATAATTTGCCCGAAAAAGACGATGACAGACAAAGGAAGACGGGAAAAAAGCAAATGCTTATCGATACCCGTCCCCCAACAGCCTGGGACGCACAGTCTAGCGTGTTTGTGTTAAAAAGTCCATTTTTTTAAAAAACTCATATATCTTTCAAAAAGTCATTGATTGCCATGGAATTTCGCAATATTGTCAATTTGAGTAGGTTCATTGGATAAGTTGATTTCCAAGTTGGTGTAGGGAGGGATGGCTGGGGGTATCATGGAGGCCCACGTCTGCTGTATCCGCTCCGGAAGATTAGTCATCATCTTCCCTTGCCCGGTTCCGCAAGCGAGCCTTTCATGATCCCGGATCTCCGTGATGATTTTCGTGACCATTTGAGCGGTGGCATCACTTAACGCTGCTTGTTCCTTCGCCACCTGGGACAATTTGTCGCCGTTGTTACGAGCAATCACCATTGCCTTGTTGAGTTGACGCTTCATTCTCATCGAGAATCGGTGTACCCAGAGGGCACCAAGAACCAGCAGGAAGGCGAGCCTTAAAGCCGACATTCCGCCATATTTGCTGTTTTTAATGTTTAGTAGCACCGCTGCGCACGCCCAATGTGACGTGTACGAGTGCTGACGTTATCGGCGCGGTCTCGCGCCGCGGGAGCCTTTGATATGCATGCGGAGCAAGCCCCCCCTCAATCCCCCGCAATCGAATTCTTCAACTTTGGAGGCAGGATTCAGAAATTTTCGTCTTCGACAACATCATATGCACGCGAGGCCATTCCGCTACTCAGTCATTGCGTCTTTGGGGCTGTTTAAATGGTGACTCTCCGAGAATACAAACAATTTCAAATTTGCATTTGCGTCTCCATTTGAACAATGTCGCAATTCCGCATGAAAACGATGTAGTATTCATGCCAGGCCCTAGGGGGCACTGCAGATTTACAAGGCGACAGCGAATGATGGACTTTGACCCCACCAAAGTTCCTCAGCCCGGAAAAAAATATGCCCGCCCACTCGAAGAATTTGCATTTTTCTTTCATTCAAAAAGGCACAAAAATGGAAACATTCAACATATTTAATTAAAAAATATTATTAAAACAGTAAATTAAAGCCGACATTCCGCCATATTTGCTATTTTTAATGTTCAGTAGCACCGTTGCATACGCCCAATGTGACGCGTACGAGTGCTGACGTTATCGGTGCGGTCTCGCGCCGCGGGAGCCTTTGATATGCATGCGGAGCAAGCCCCGCCTCAATCCCCCGCAATCGAATTCTTCAACTTTGGAGGCAGGATTCAGAAATTTTCGTCTTCGACAACATCATATGCACGCGAAGCCATTCCGCTACTCAGTCATTGCGTCGTTGTGTCACAGAGTCGCCATGTAAACTGCCCCTTAGGTCTGGAAGTCCCAGGGTTTTTTGGCTATAAAGAAAGACCAGAAAGGCGTCAGATGACCCTGATACCAAACTGACTACTTGGCTTTGTCAAACAATAGACCCTACTCACCTACGTCACAAAATGACGTGTCGCTGTATCCGGCCGCCATATTGTCCATATTTTTTAGACCTATTCTCATTGTTTTCAATTAGTCGTGCAAGTTATAGAGCAATTCATGGAAGCCCCGGTGTTATCTGACGCCGTAAACTCATTGGATGCGTTGCATAAAAGGCGTTATGTGGAAAAGCTTCAGTTTATCCATTCGCCAGATCCATATTTGATGCCTAAATGGAGGTTTTTCGACCCGCTGTCTTCGCCGTCTTTGCCTGATCCTGATATTTACAACTATCTTGTCCACACAAAATCAGCCTATTCTCACGAAAGTTTGAAAAACTTTAAGAGCTTGGAGGCTTATAAATGCTACGTTGCTGGTTGGGTGAAACAGGTCCTCGTACACGAAAATTCGGCAGGAATCTTGTGCTCGGGAAGGTGAGTTACGAAATTTTCAATTCAAAATCTTTTGTTCTTGCTAACATCCACTGTCAAGTCTAATGTATTTCATGTCATTTGTCAATGCAGCTAGGGCTTTTAATTAGGGCTGTCAAAATTATCGCGTTAACGCGCGTTAATTAATTTTTTTAATTAATCACGTTAAAATATTTGACGCAATTAACGCACATGTCCCGCTCAGACAGTATCCTGTTTTGTTAAGTTTTACAGCAAGGCTTTTGTGCTGTCTAACAGCGAACTCTTGTGGTCGCTTTGCGACATGGTTTATTTTTTTCTTGCCAGTTCAATATGGCTGCACGACGTCTCGGGCTGACGCCTACGTTGTAATGTTGTGCTTATATGATCCTAGGACAAGATTTGTCCGTAAGTATGGTTGTTGTACAGAATGTACATATTATGTTAGTAAGCGAAATGTTCTATTTTTTGTATGAGACGCTTTTTGTTTATGTTTAGTGAACCTGTATAGCGTGCTAAGCTAACGTTGTTGCTAATGCAATGCTTGTGTACTTTTTTTTTTTTGTAGTTTTACGACGGTCTAAAGAGGACAATGGTTTGAGGCTATTTTATTAATAAATCAGATGAAAAAGGAAGAAGTCTGATTATTAAGGCGTCGTTCACTAGCTGTCTAGCTTTGGAAAAAGTAGACGCTTCAGAGTGAGGACAGCATAGACAGATTTAAATGACATTAGAGTGAAATGCCCACTACAGTCCTTATGTACTGTATGTTGAATGTACAGTGGGGAGAACAAGTATTTGATACACTGCCAATGGGCTTTCCCATTGGCAGTGTATCAAATACTTGTTCTCCCCACTGTATATATCCATTTTGTGTCTTATCTTTCCATTCCAACAATTTATTTTACAGAATATATATATAATTTACAGAAAAATATGGCATATTTTATAGATGGTTTGAATTGCGATTAACTGCGATTAATTACGATTGATTAATTTTTAAGCTGTAATTAACTCGATTAAAAATTTTAATCGTTTGACAGCCCTACTTTTAATGTTTATATGGTTTAGCGATAGCACTCTCACTACATACATATATAATATGTAATAAATATGAAGTGCGATAGCACTACTCCAGATTGTCCCTAGTTGAATTTATTTTTTGGCTTTTGACCTCAATAGTCAAATTATAAATTAATTGTATGACAACTGTCTTACTATCCCTTTATAATTATATATTTTCAGGTAGTTCATTCACAAGGTCTGAGTGTATGTTGTCGGCGATTAGCCTAGCAATGATCTTAATTGTGGTTGTCAGCCCAAAACCCTCTAAATATATATTAAATGCATCTCACCAGATATAAAATGACTACTACATAATCTGTAGTAGTCGTTTGGAGCCCAGTTTTCTCGTCGAATTGCAGCAGTCAATCTCCCTCTCCTCTCCGGGTCTCTCGGAATACGGTAAAACTTCAAGTCTCTCCGTCTACTCTGTTTTTGCAACCGACCGCCACACACGACGTCACCATTTTGATTATTAATGTTAACGAGCAGAAAAACACGCCATAATAGGAGGAATTTACAAAGCGCTAATGCATTAACACAGGGGTGTCCAAACTTTTTGCAAAGAGGGCCAGATTTGGTGTGGTAAAAATGTGGGGAGCCGACCTTGGCTGACGTCCTTTACGGAGAACAATATATTTAAGCAAATTTTAGCAAGCCATTCAGTGTGTCACATTTACTTTATTATTTTTTTAAATTGAATAATTTCAACAATCTTACAACTAGCCTTTGTGGCGTTCTCTTTCGACTCTCGGGCTCTTGCGAAATACTGATGCTGTGAAATTAAACTGGCTCCAAGTTGCTTCAATTTCTCACTGCGAATCTTCCCTGTAATCTTGCCGTAAATGTCAGCGTGTCTTGTTTGGTAATATCGGCTAACATTGAAATCTTTAAAAACAGCGGCTGTCTCTTTGCAAATGAGGCAGACACAGTTGTTGCGTATTTAATGATGAAATAGTCCAATTTCCACCTATCCTTGAAGCATCGGCCGTCACAGTCAACTTTCTTTTTTTTGTTGATTGTCACCATTTTAGAAAATGGAAGAAATAGGTCACACGGGGTAATGTTGCTTAGCCCTTCAATACCTGCAACACGAAGCAATTATCAGAGAATCCCAAAATTTGAAAAATAAGGTCCTAATGAAACTATTTTTTCAAATTTGTAAAAAGAAAAGTCAAAATGAATATGTGTAATAAGCGCTCTAATATTTATAACCCATGCTAAGTCATGTTTTTTTTTCTCATAGAACCTTCATATGCATGTGTTGAGTTGCATCCATCGTTTTTGTTTGTTTGTTTTCAAAAAGAAATGTCAAAATTCTAAATTTCTCAAAATAAGGTAATTTTAGGTGTATCAAATGTGATACATTTGGCAATAAAGGGTTAAAGTGCTGCTGCCTTTTAGTGGGTAAATGAGGAGCAGCATTTCGTGTGTAAGCTACTCCATATGCTGGTTGCAGTACTGCTGACCAATTTATTAAGTCTGTGTGCGGGCCAGACGTTATTGATTTTATGACAGCGGCTGGGGGCCGGATGAAATTTGACCACTGGCCGCATTTGGCCCCCGGGCCGGACTTTGGACATGTCTGCATTAACATGACGAGTATACGGACAACATGGCGCGTGTTGATACGTAGCGAGAGCAGGAGGGGGGAATTGAGCGGCACAGAGTAGTTTTTTTTGCTCAATATTATTTTCTGTGCTCAAAATCTACGATTGCTCGCTTAAAATCTTTAACTGCTCGCTCAATATATTTTTTTGTGCTCGAAATCTAGGTTATTTTTGCTCAATTTCCATTATTGCTCGCTCAATTTCCATTATTGCTCGCTCAGAATAGTGTCAGCAATATAACCCCATACTAAAGATGCCAGCTGTGGAGATCACAGTCCCCGAAAGGGTAAAATGAAGACTACCTCTCCGTAGCAGCGTATGTGGCTATGAATGTTTGTTTGTTAGTATGTGCCCTGTGATTGTAATTGATAGGGGTCCAAAGTGTACCCTGCTTCTCACCCAAGGTCATGTGGGAAACACAGATAGCTCATCCGTAACCTTGAACAGAGAAAATGAGTTGATGTCGGAGACATGATGATGAATGACTATTTCGGCATCAAAGTCAAACCCATTGTCATATGTTCAGAATCCTTTGGTTTAAGTATGTTTAATTTTTTTAAAAGACTTGTTAGCATGCTGCCTTTAAATGTTGTATAGGGTATAGCGCAAAAATAGTAACGCTAGTTTTTATTTATTGTAATACTCATGCGCTTGTTGTAAACTTAAACGCTGACAAAAGAACCCGTGAAACACATTTCCATCCTCCAGTGTTTATTGAGAAGCCTCTCAGCTTGTCAAAGCAACAATTTCTCTCACCCTCTTGTATGTTCACCGCAGAGGGCATTTCTGTGTTCTAGGTAATTCAAATGTTAGTGATTTGCATTTAAATGAGACACACTCAGCTTTAGATGTCATAGACAGAGGAGGGCTACAATATATGGGCAAAAGGATCAAGTGAGAACTGGTTGTGTTTAGATCCTGTTTGAATCAACAAGGAAACAACACTTTAGAGTTCTCTGTTAGAGACTGATCATCTGTGAAAATACACATAATAGCATATGTACTGATTAAAGATTGACAATAGGGATGTAAAACACCCACGACTGTTCCATTATACCATTTTCTAGTATTAACACAAATGGCTTTTACATTTAGTGTTGATGAACAAGTTGTTCCCCTGCATGCATATGGATACCCTGTGGGTCGTTATCAGATGTCAGCGCTATAAAGGATGACCTACCAATCTGTAATGTCAGCATTTACCTGGAAAGGTCCGCTCCTGACTTTGGAAATTGTGACATTCACCAGCTGCTCACATATAACATTGAGCCTGAGCAGCAAGGTTAAAAATGATGGGCGAGAGAGATGTGGGGAGCAACGGTTGGGATGAACTTAACCCAAGATGGTAAACCAAGCAAAGGCAAGTGAGAAGGACATACAAGTCAACATATGGGTGAGGTGGGAATAGGGAATGGGAACACAAGCCTGCTGTTGAATGTGCATAATGAAGCTTTTTATCTTTGAACCTTTTTGGAGATTGTTATTGCGCGCTTGGAAATCCTTTCATTTGAAAATCTCGTCTGGTTTCTAAATAAATTATAAATAATAATAATAATAATACATTTATTATGACGGTCTTATGGTGCCACTGTCAAATAAAGTGTTACCAAATACCATAAGTAGCAATTAATGAAACAACTGGAACAGTAACTGAAGAAATAATTAGCATATAACATGAATTTTGACTACAGATGTCCCGATCGATTGGGATCGGGTCCGATCACGTCATTTTCAAAGTATCAGAATCGGCAAAAAAATATCGGACATGCCTTTCTTTTTTAATATATATATATTTTTTTTAATTAAATCTTTTTCTAATTGTATTTAACGTTACATACATAATATGTTACACTCATCCAGAGTAGATTTGGCTTAAAGTAGGGCTATCAAATGTATTAATCACATTAAATAATTAACACATGCGCTGCACGATCCACTCATGCATTGTCGCGTTCAATTTATAAAGGCGCCGTTTACCAATATATAGTGCTAAACGCAGCGTATAATGAGTAGAAAGAATTTTGACAGCCTTTGGAGCCTTGTCTTATTTGTCTATCACCTTACATTCCCTCTCTCAGCAATTAAAATTAACGTGGGAGGCAATATGAGGAAGAAAGGTGGTAGTTAATCATTTTCTTAACACCCTATGTTCTTTCCCAATGCAGAGAAGATATATCAACTGGTGCCACTACCCACAGTCATGGTTGCACTTCCCATCATGCATTTGAGTTGAATGGCTGCAGTATCATTTACTGAAAGCTCAACAAATACACTAGATGGCAATATTTAGTCACAATTTACAAAGTCACATTTATCCTTTAAGAATTACAAGTCTTTTTATCCTTGGATCCCTCTCACAGAAAGAATGTTAATAATGTAAATGCCATCTTGAGGATTTATTGTCATAATAAACAAATACAGTACTTATGTACTGTATGTTGAATGTATATATTCGTCCGAGTTTTATTCATTTTTTTCTTAATGCATTGCCAAAATGTATATGATCGGGAAAAATTATCGGGAATGATTGGAATTGAATCGGGAGCAAAAAAAAAAGCAATCGGATCGGGAAATATCGGGATCGGCAGATACTCAAACTAAAACGATCGGGATCGGATCGGGAGCAAAAAAAAACATGATCAGAACAACCCTAATTTTGACTTTTATTTACATCTGTACCACTGCAATGCATGCTAGGAGGCATGTTGGAGATAACAGTGTTGACAGCAGGTGGTAACCGAGGTGGACTGTCTCCCCCAAGGGAGCAGTGATGGCCAAACGAAGCTTCTCGAAGCAATGAAGCTTTTCAGTCAATTAGTTAATACCTTCATGGTGGTTCATTTGGTCTTATGACAGTCTTATGATGCTGCTGTAAAATAAAGTGTTGCTGGTTAATATCTTTTGGGGGAAAATATCCCATTATACAGTGAGGACAGTTGCAGCTTATAGTCCGGTGCGGCTTATCTCTGAATAAATGCCATTTTCGTGTCGAATCGTGTGGGTTGCGGCCTAAAGTCACGTACGTCTTATAGTCTGAAAATCAATGATCAAAAAGCAAGCATGTTATTTTGCCTCATTCAAATCTTAGTACCTGAACATTTAAATATGTAAACTAAAATGCAATCGCATTTGTAAATGAGTGGCTTCTGGTTTTTGAAATGTAAATAAACCAATCTATTGTGATAAAACAACAAAATTGCAATAACTGCATTAACCATCAAAGTGAAGTCTAACTGTAACTGTAGTCTTAAAACAAATATGAATTAAAAAAAACCATTGCAATAAAATAATGCAAACTGGTTAAACTTGAGAGTAGCTGAGATCTGTCATGACAGAACATCGCTTCAATGATATCTGGCGCCATCTAGCGTCGTGAATGGGTACAATGTCTAGACCGCAAATATAAGACAACCCCCACTTTTCAGTCTTATTTCAATGCAAAAAACACTGTCTTATGTTCGAGCCAATACGATAGTTAACCTTAAAGTGATCCTCTAACTTAAATACATGTAGGCTCTAATAAACCACAATTGTTCTCTTGTACTAAAATATGTTGTTAGAAACACATAAAATGTTAAATCAATGGCAATGTTTTATAATATTTAGTCCATATTTTGACCCTTAGTTGGCGCTATGGTTTGCGGGCTCGCAGTGATGACGTCATTGGTATCTTGCGTGTTCAACAATTGCTTATTGCTGTCTAAACTCGTGAAGTAAAATGCCACGATGTGCTGCTTTTGGATGCAATTTCCAGTCAAATGGAAACAAGGGGAGTGAAGTGAGTGGTCAAGGTGGAATTACAGTGGTACCTCTACATACGAAGTTAATCCGTTCCAGGACCTTGTTTGTAAGTCGAAATGGTCGTATGTCGAGCAGGATTTTCCCATAGGAATACATTATAATTCCATTAATTCGTTCCACAGCCCAAAAACCTGCACTAAATCCTTAAAAAATACTGCTGGTGCTATTACAAATGGCAATTACACGTAGCAAAACAAATAAATTATAAATCAAAATTGGAATAATGTAATAAAAAGAATAATAATAATTCCTGTAATAGTGTAACGAATCGGGTTCTAATAAGGCGGACGTTTTTTTGTGTACCTGAACGCACCGCGGGGCTCACGTGCCAGAGACAGACCGGTGAGCTTGAGTTTCACTTTCACTTTGAATGTTCTCTTGAGAACACCATCAATTACGGCAGACAGCAGGCGTTTTGTGTTGAATAAGTTGTAAAAGAAATGATGAAAACGTGGCGAAGCTGGCGATTTCTTTGGAGACAATAAGAATTGTCAGCTATATTTATAAAGACTGGCGAACGATGGTCGGAGGAGGACCGTGGAGATGTATTGTTGAGCCATTTCACGGATGCCCACCCCACGCTCATATTTTTCTGTCATTTGCATCTTCATTTCGAAGGTAAGCATCAACTTTTTCCTTGTTTCACCACCTGTACCAACCTTTTTTTAAACCTGTGTTGATTTGTCACACAAGAAAATCCGCCGTGCATTCGTCTGCGGTGCTGCCATTGTCGTCGTATTTCGAGCATGTCGTCGGATGTAGAAACAAATGGCGAGTCAAATTTTACGTCGGATGTCGAAAAGTTCGTGTGTCGAACCGATCGTATGTAGAGGTACCACTGTATTATTTTTACTGAATAAATGTTCACAAGTGGAAGCTTCTCCCCTTTTTGGTCCCTGTATGCACGCATCCTACCCACCACGCGTTACAACTAGCGCCCAAACATTTTTCCTGGATCCTCAGTCAAGTAAGGGATCCGTCTATTTTCTGGATCCGACGGTGACACCGCGTCTGCAATATTGGTTTCGGATCTGTCCATTTTTTTCGTTTCGTCGGTCCCACAGCGACTTTTCGGATCAGTCCATTTTGTGGAATCGACGGCCTAATCGCGGCTGCGACATTGCCATGGTATCGGTCTAATTCCTGGATCTGCGGATGGGGGGTCAAAAACGCAGATTTGGATTACTTTTGCTATCTTTTTTGTTGACTATTATTCGTGGGAGTTTTCCCCAAATCATACTAAATAATTAAAGCACTATGGCACGCAACAGTGACGACAGTGACTCTGACGTGGACCTTACAACAATGTTGGGAGTTCGTCAGGGAACGCGTGTTTGCGTACTGCTGAGCTCCCGAGTGAAAAGTGGTCAAGGTGGAAATATTATTTTTTTGTGAATAAATGTGCATAAGTGGAAGCTTCTCCCCTTTTTGGTAATTTTATACACGTATCCTAGCTACCACGCGTTACAATGTACAAGACATGGATTACACAAGGTGTGCTCTTTGGCCTGTACTGTAAGCAAACAACAGCTCTGGATGCTATCAATCGACATAATTATATCGGGATAAGTTTGAAAACGCAATATGCTTACCTTGAATATCTGCTAATAAAACCGGACAGCATACAGTCTCGCTCCCAACTGGACTTCCCAACAGGACACCAGTTTTGCCCAACTTTTGTCTTATCAGGTATTTGCTGCACGCATTTTTCCCTGAAGCTCGTCTTGTGAACGACCGACACTGCTGTCCTGCTCTTCACTTTTCAGATCTGGTTCAAATAGGAAGGGTAGAACTGACGATATGTTGGGAAAGCTAAGGAGTGACGCGCTGGGATATCCGCAACGGGACCAGTGACGTCACGCTCTGTGACGTAACAAGAATGGCGACCTATCCCTTAAAATAATTTTACAAACTTTATTAACACAAAAACTTTAAGAGGGGTTTTAATATCAAATTATTATAACTCATACTAACATGTATCTTTTAAGAATTACTTGTCTTAAAAACAGAGGATCCCTTTAATTAACCATGACTGAACCTTTATTAACCATTACTTAATGTTTTTTGGACCCTTATTGTAAAGTGTAGCAAATGTGTCCCTTAACTAAGAAATTATAAATGCTTAAGTTAACAAACCCTAACCCTAAACCCTAACCCTATATAGGCCTATCTTTTTTATTTTTATTTTACCAAACCATTAGTTACTGTCTGGTTATGCAATAACTAATGCATTAACTAATGCTTAAATTCATGTTAATTAACATATTAATAAATGTTAGCTAAGCAATTACATTAATTGTTGTAATGTTACCTAAACATTAGTTATTGTCTAAAAATGCATTAACCAATGTTAATTAAGGGACCTTTATTGTAAAGTGTTACCATTTGTTTTAATTAATGCAAATTGATGCGCTAAGTAAGTAAACAAACTGTTTAAAAAGGTGTGAAAGCACCCTTTAGATCGAAAGTGTTCACAATGCATTTGAGATCAGTTCTGGGCTCTTTCCCACACACACAAGAAGGAATAGCTAGAAGTGGTTGTTAAAGTGACAAGCCTGCACTCCCAAAAAATGTTTTTGGACTGTAAATGAAATGCTCAATGTATTATTTTCTGTGGGTTTGTCCAGAGTCACTTCACACTTCACCTGCTTTTCTTGTTAGGATATTGAAATTAGGATTACTGTAGCCTCTGGTGTGGCTCAGTGAGTTAGGTAACCATGCAGGGTGGTTCTTGTCTATTTCAACATCAAAAGAAGCAGATTCTTGGCTCTTTTGATGGAATTGTTGAAACTGTAGGAAGTAAGTGAGTACAAAACTCATTTTCAAGGTCAGCAGTGCAATTCAAATCTATTCATGTCATTGTTGAGTGGAGAAGATGTATTATTTTCATCATAAAGCATGCTGCATCATTAAAAAAAAATTCCATCCCCGGTACTCGAGATTTCAAATACATTTTTACTTTAATTCAACAACATCATTCACCAAGGTTAAATCACTTGAATCAATAATGTATTTCTACATGTGAGGTGAGGTGAAATAATAAGGACGTCAATTTAATGCCATTAGTGCTTTTTAATTTCAAACTAGGAATAACCAGTGTTAAGATTAATTATTTCATCAGTCTTCCTCACTTAATTGACAGAACCACTTTATGTGAATATTACTTTGATATTGAGAAATCATAGCGCCAAACGAGTAATTGCCTTCTTTTAATCTTTATTGTTTTTTTCCCCATAAAATAAAGACAAAGTAAAACATACACGCACACACAAGAACAGTACTGTACAGCACTCATTCTTTACGATGACAAAAAGCACTGGGCCATTCAACACGCTGCTTGCTGACTGGCTACAACAGATGGACGTGTTGTATTTGAACTGTAGCATGATTGATGAACGTTATTGTCCAAAGATATCTATTCATCACATAATAATCTCCTGTCCAAAAGCAATTATAGCATGCAGGGCAGTGGACTGAATGAAGATGTTCATTTCCCATTGTCATTAGGAGAGGCCTTCTTGTGAGAACTAACTGCATCCTGTCTCAATAAAAAAAAAAAAAAAAAATCCTCTCAACCATTCATCACATGTATCCACTAAGCAGTAAATAAACATTGCCACACAAACACAATTACAGATCTATTTTGGAGCAGGTGAAGGATCAGTAGATGTTTTATCAGCACGGAAATGACAAAACAATTCTTGCATCTTTTCCTTTCTCCAAAGTCTTTTTCATTATCTTGAGATTATCTCAAATTGCACAGGCCTTGTGTTGATCTTTTTGCTTAACCGCGCTCTGGCTCACAAATTAAAATGATAAATGAGCAAACATTTACATGTAAAAACAATGTGAAACACAAATAATGCTCTGTATTACAGAGCCCCTTAAGGGACATCGACAGAAATAAAATAAATTTAAGCAATCTGGTGTGCACTAGATAGTGTCTGGTGTGCACTAGATAGTTTCTGGTGCGCACTAGATTGCTTCTAGTGCGCATCAGAAACTATCTGGTAAACATTAGCATTATATAGCATTTACGCTCGTGGCTTTTGTTATGCAAGTTAGCCAATTGTTGTAAAC
Organism: Corythoichthys intestinalis; assembly: GCF_030265065.1. Lineage (NCBI taxonomy): Eukaryota > Metazoa > Chordata > Actinopteri > Syngnathiformes > Syngnathidae > Corythoichthys > Corythoichthys intestinalis. The sequence goes on along the minus strand of NC_080397.1, from coordinate 58,609,144 downwards.
ATTACTGGGTTTCCCCTACATATTGAATATTATGGTGCACCACCACACCAAAATAAAAGCCGCCGCGCCGTGCAAAAGAGTTTTTATTTTTTGTATTTTATTTATTTTTTTAAGGCCGTTTCAAACTAGCGGCAGCCTAGTGTGAAGGGTTCAGCGACAACCTATTCATTGTGTATTGTGATGTCCATAACTATACGAGCCCCCTTAAGAGACGATCGGACGGGGAGCAGTGGCGCCACCAGGGGGTGGCCAGGGGTGGCCACGGCCACCCCTATAAATTGGTTGGCCACCCCACTGGCCACCCCGCTTGCCAGTATATCATTAGATTGTTGTAGCATCAGTTATGCATTTCAACCCAAATGAATGCATTTATTTTGTTTTGTTAAATAGAGGGCTGTCAAATTTATCGCGTTAATGGGCGGTAATTAATTTTTTAAATTAATCACGTGAAAATATTTATCGCAATTAACGCATTTGCGGTACGACTCACTCGCGCATTGCCGCAAACAGCCTACAATGGCACTGTTTTACTTATATACAGAGATAAGAGGCAGTGTCAAGTGAGTGGAGTAAATACAAGCATTCATTGGGGCCGTACTTTTAATTGGCAAAAGCTTTTTCATCTCCCCCACAGCAACTATAAATATTGTGGGAAGCGACGTGGGGAAGAATGACAGAGGTTGATCTTTTTCTAAACACCCTGTAGTGTACCCAACGCAGAGAAGATATAGCATTTGCAGCCGCCACACACAGTCATGGTTGCACCACTTCCCATCATGCATTTGGGCAGAACAGTTAAGTCGCGACAGTATCATTTACTGAAAGCTCAACAATTACACTAGATGGCAATATTTAGTCACAATATATAAACTCACATTTATCCTTTAAGAACTACAAGTCTTTCTATCCGTGGATCGCTTTAACAGAATGTTAATTTTAATGCCATTTTGTTGATTTATTGTTATAATAAACAAATACAGTACTTATGTACAGTATGTTGAATGTATATATCCGTCTTGTCTTTTCTTTCCATTCCAACAATAATTAACAGAAAAATATGGCATATTTTAGAGATGGTTTGAATTGCGATTAATTACGATTAAATAATTTTTAAGCTGTGATTAACTCGATTAAAATTTTTAATCGTTTGACAGCCCTAGTTAAATGCAAACCTTATGCCTAATATATACATAACACAATAAAACAGAATTGTTGTGGAACTCAAGATGTTGACTGGACAGTTATGGACTATGCACATTAAATCGTTAGTAACATAAATATTACACAATACACCAAAGTATATCAGTAGCCGTGTCCTTAAGTCTTTCTGATAGTTTTCCCCTGACCTTTTTACTGCAATAATATAATGAAAACCTAAAATTATGACTTTTAGTTTTGGCCACCCCAAGATTTTAAGTGGCCCCATCTGGCCACCTCTATGAAAAATTTCTGGAGGCGCCACTGACGGGGAGCTGTGACGTCGAGGGAAGCGAGAAGGAGATAGCGGTCGCATGTCGCGGAAGCCCACTGTTATTTTGTTATTCTTTTTCTTTATTATTGTTGCCACAATAAAGTGGCTAAGCTAATACAGACTCCTCTCCTTCTTCCCTCCATCCGGGGCATTACTGTATTTTGGATCGGACTTTTCGGCGAAAGTGAGCAGTGGACTTGTCTTGGAAGGAAAGGCAAGTTTGAATGAATTTGCGCCGAGCGGCGGGTCAGAGCGCCGCCGCGCTAATGTCAACAACACATTCAATAGCAGAGGGGCAGAGTTGTTACAGCGCAATCACGGCTGACGAAACCTTGATGAATGCGCTTTTTTCCCCAAGTTTCGCGAGCTTCGGGACACTCGAAAAATGTCTCTCATACCTCTTTTTGCCAAGCTAAATGGTAGCTCTATGTGCGTTTGTGTGGAAATGTAGTTCACGAACAACAACAACAACAAAACTGTTCACCTTTTCACCAAAACTAGTACAACTCTTTACACGGCAATTAGAATTTTCCCCTACACCTTGAAATGGGTCAATTACAAAGGTGTAGGTTTGGTCTCAATATTAGTGGGGACGATATAACAGCATAACCTGCATGTACAGTTTTTGCTCGGGCCAGGCCATTAATAAACCCAAACTGATAGGTGAACGGGCGTCAGGGCTACATTTCTCACCACTATGTACCTAATTAATTGATAGGCTAAATGATCAATGCAAAAACAAATCTGTATTGACTTGTACTTTCACACTGAAAATTTAGAACATTTTAATGTGATGATTTTTCTTAAATCTATTTGAATATTTTTTTCCTTCTTGTTTTGAGTGTTAAAGACTAACAGATTAATGGGTCAGATTATTCAATTTACTTAAGGTAAATATTACCATTTGTTCATAATAAGCCCATACATCTAAAGGTTGGTCATTTTTCATCAAAATCAAGGGGGAAATGATTTCAAATAACGTTTTGAACAATATCGCTTCTTGATTAAATAACATTTTTGATGAAAAAAAAGCTTTTTTTAAGATTAAATATACTCAATTTTTTCTTGAAATAAGAGCGTTATGATTATTTTCAGATATGCAAGTCAGCTAATTGTTGCATTGTTGCAATTGGCTAACTTGCATAGCAAAAGTCCGCTAGCTTAAATGCTATATAATGCAAATGTTTACCAGATAGTTTCTTGTGCGCACTAGAAACAATACCATAAACCAGCACCATAAAATATCTGGTAAACCTAGCATCATATAGCATTGAAGCTAGCGGACTTTTGCTATGCTAGTTAGCCAATTGTTGTAAACATTAGCATTATATAGCATTTAACCTCGCGGACTTTTGCTATGAAAGTTAGCCAAATGTTGTAAATATTTGCATTATAAAGCATTTAAGCTCGTGGACTTTTGCTATGCGAGTTAGCCAATTGTTGCATTGGTGCAATTGGCTAACTTGCATTGCAAAAGTCTATGAGCAGGGGTGCACATAAGTGGTCCGCATGCGCGCATGCGTACTGGACGTAGACAAATGCGCTGGCCTTCAATGGGTTCCATACGCTTTTGCGTACCGATGGCTGACCACTGTATTTGCGGCGGACACGAGAAAATAACTTCTCAAAATGTCGAAGAGGCAGGCCACACTGAGTAATTACTTCCGTGTTCCCCCACCCCCGTCAAAAGACAGCCAGGCGACAGAGACGTCGCCGGTGTTCGGCCATTCCTTACTACGCGGCGAATGGTCCTCACAATGCTCAAGGCGCTTGCGCATGCATTCACACGCATGCGCACATCGGTTAGAGGCGGCGATTACTCACTATTTTTGTTTTTATTTAGTTATTTAGAACCTTTTCACAGCCTCAAAGATACTTTTTGCATGTATTACCCTCTCATACTTTTAACCATTGTGTTTTTTTGTGTTAGCTTTGAAGCAGTTGACCACATTAGTCACGTAGCGTGTTTAAACCGTCCTTATTTGATATAACTACATTTAAGTATTTTCTGCAGGCATTTTTTTAGTACCTTATTCCTGTATGCATCTAAACAAAACAAGTTTAGAGCGCACGGTAGTACTTTAGGTGTCAAATTCGACTAATGTAGGACGTTTCGCCGATGTAGCATATTTTGGCAGAACACCGGAGCTACCGAAAAAAGGACTTTTGCTGAAAAGTGGCTGCAGCAGGTACCGTGGCTAGAAGTAAATGATGCTCGCACGGAAATGCGGTACAAAATGTGCCGTGAGAATCCAAATGTCGCCGATAAGAGCAGCGCTTTTTATGTAGGGTCAAAGAATTTCAGCCATCCAAACTTTGAAAAGCACGAAAAAAAAGAGAGCATGTGGCAATTAAGCAAACTATCAATGTCAGACAGCACCGTACTCGCCCTATGGACAAGTGGCGGAATAAAGGTAATGAAAACGGCGCCATGCACTGACAAACGTGTTTTTGCTTGCATTTTACAAAGCTAAACATGCACGTTCAATGAGGTCTTATGAGGAGGACATCCCAATTTTAAAAAGGCTTGGAGTTAATGTGGGAGCCGCATAATGCCCTTTATTTTGAATTGGTGCGTTTATGTTTATTTCTTTACATTTCACTTCAAAGTAATGGCAATTTTGTTGTGCCAGTTGATGTTAACCAGGCATTAATTGTTAATATAATTAATTAAAGTTAATTGGCTCTAAGTAAAGCTTGTCATAAATTTATCGCATTAGGCGGGTCGGCTCTCAAGCTCAATGAGGACCAAGTCACATCTCCAGGTCCTCCTCTGAGAACCTGGGCAAAAAAATTATGTGCACCCCTGTCTATGAGCTTATATGCTATATAATGCTAATGTTTGCCAGATAGTTTCTGGTGCGCACAAGAAACAATTTGGTGCGCACCAGATTGTTTCTCGTGCGCACCAGAAACTATCTGGTGAACATTAGCATCGCATAGCATTTAAGTCAGCGGATTTTTGCTATGCAAGTTAGCCAATTGTTGTAACCATGGGCATTATATCGCAATTAAGCTAGCAGACTTTTGTTATGCAAATTAGCCAATTGTTGTAAACAGTAGCATTATATAGCATTTAAACTCGTGGACTTTTGCTATGAAATTAAGCCAATTGTTGCATTGTTGCAATTGGCTAACTTGCATAGCAAAAGTCTACAAGCTTAAATGCTATATGATGCTAATGTATGCTATGCAAGTTAGCTAAGTGTTGCATTGTTGCAATTGGCTATCTTGCATAGCAAAAGTCTACGAGCTTAAATGCTATTTAATGCTAATATTTGCCAGATAGTTTATGGTGCGCACCAGAAACAATTTGGTGTGCACGAGAAACAATTTAGTGCGCACCAGATTGTTTCTAGTGCGCACCATAAACTATCTGGTAAACCTTGCATCATATAGCATTGAAGCTAGTGGACTTTTGCTATGCTAGTTAGCCAATGGTTGTAACCATTAGCAATATGTTGCATTTAAGCTAGTGGACTTTTGTTACACAAGTTAGCCAATTGTTGTAAACATTAGCATTACATAGCATTTAGGCTCGCAGACTTTAACCATGAAAGTTAGCCAATTGTTGTAAACATTAGCATTATACAGCGTTTATGCCAGCAGACTTTTGCTATGCAAGTTAGCGAATTGTTGTAAACCGTAGCATTATATAGAATTTAAGCAAACATTCTCGTGGACTTTTACCATGCAACTTAGTCAATTGTTGCAATTGGTGAACTTGCTTAGCAAAAGTCCGCTATCTTAAGTGCTATAAATTACGCTAATGTTTGCCAGATCGTATCTGGTGCGCGCGAGAAACAATCTGTTACACACCAGATTGCTTAAATTTATTTTATTTCTGTCGATTTCCCTTTAGGGGCTCCGTAAATAGTCAAACATTCCATTTCTTTGAAAATGAACACCATTTTGTTACATTTTAAATGTTGTGGTAAGGGTAAAATGTTTTCAATCAAAAAATATATTACATTTATTCACAGTTCATGTACGTATTTACATCCAGTTCTTCTCTGCTACACTTTTCATCCTGACCTCTTTTTCTTTTTTGTGATTAACACACACATCAACACATTATTCCCTGCTGTTGTTTTTGACACTGACTTGCACAGAACATGAACGTGACATATTTTCTTTTCTTTTTTTTCCCCAGCAATGTTGAATTTTTTATTGGCTTGCGCAACTATGCAGAATATGTGCTCAGACGCCGCCAATGTGAATTGTTTGGATGTGAAAAATGCAAGTCATTTGCATTTTCACTATTTATTTGTCACGCGCCTGGAGTGTGGAGGCCTTTGCCGGGGTCATCCCCCAATGAAATACAGCGTGAAGTTAACGTCGGGACTGCTGATTGCATGTTGTTGTGCATGCAAACACGCAATTGAAGCTCAAATTGGTTGCTGCACTGCGGTGGTACCAACAAAAAAATACTTGGTTCTCCAAGTACTACCATCAAGGCCAAAAATAACCCATTTTCTGTTGTTGACGGCACTAGTGCCATCAATGACAGTACACGTACACATTTAAAAATCAGTGCTCACTTGTACAAATTATGCCAAAACTGAACTGTAATTGATTAATTTACTCTAGTGGGTTGAAAATGTTTTTTGACCATTTTTTTCAGTCTTTAGTGTACTACTAGATGAAGCACACGTACCACTGTTGGTACTCGTACGAAACTTTGCGAACCACTGGCATAGAGTGTTACTCAGTGGCGCCACCAGGGGGTGGCCAGGGGTGGGCACGGCCACCCCTATAAATTGGTTGGCCACCCCACTGGCCACCCCGCTTGCCAGTATATCGTTAGATTGTTGTAGCATCAGTTATGCATTTCATCCCAAATGAATGTATTTATTTTGTTTTGTTAAATGTAGGGCTGTCAAATTTATCACGTTAACAGCCGCTAATAAAATATTTTAACTTAATCACGTGGAAATATTTATCACAATTAACGCAATCGCGGTACGACTCATTCACGCATTGCCGCAAACAGCCTACAATGGCGCTGTTTTACTTATATACGGAGTTAGAGGCAGAGTGGAGTAGATACAAGCATTCACTGGGGCCATGCTTTTAATTGGCAAAAGCTCTGTCATCTTTCCCACAGAAATTATAAATATTGTGGGAAGCAACGTGGGGAAGAATGACAGAAGTTGATCTCTTTCTTAACACCCTATAATGTACCCAATGCAGAGAAGATATATCATTTGCAGCCACCACACACAGTCATGGTTGCACCACTTCCCATCATGCATTTGGGCAGAACAGTTAAGTCGCTACAGTATCATTTACTGAAAGCTCAACAAATACACTAGATGGCAATATTTAGTCACTTTATACACTCACATTTGTCCTTTAGGAATTACAAGTCTTTCTATCCGTGGATCCCTTTCACAGAAAGAATATTCATAAAGTCAATGCCATCTTGTGGATTTATTGTTATCATAAACAAATACAGTACTTATGTACAGTATGTTTAATGAATATATCCGTCATGTCTTATCTTTCCATTCCAACAATAATTTACAGAAAAATATGGCATATAATTTTTAAGCTGTGATTAACTCGATTAAAAATTTTAATCGTTTGACAGCCCTAGTTAAATGTACACCTTATGCCGTATATTTACATAACACAAAAAAACATAATTGTTGTGGAACTCAAAATGTTGACTGGACAGTTATGGACTATGCACATTAAATCATTAGTAACAACAAATATTACACAATACACCAAAGTATATCAGTTGCCGTGTCCTTAAGTCTTTCTGATAGTTTTCCCCTGACCTTTTTACTGCAATAATATAGTGAAAACCTGAAATTATGGCTTTTAGTTTTGGTGTGCCACCCCATCTGGCCACCCCTATGAAAAATTTCTGGATGCGCCACTGGTGTTACTGTCACGGAGAACTTTAAATGTGTGTGGAAAGCTTGGCGTCTACCGAGCTGGACCTGGACAGATAGCGGCTAATGGTGCGACCTTCGTCTCCCATGGCGTTCTCCATCTTTGACATCAAGGAGCTCTTACAACTTTGTTTGAAGTCATTCCCCATGAACACGTAGAGCACCGGGTTGAGGAAACTATTGGCTGCCACCAGAGTGGTTCCGATTTGTTGTCCGGCTTTTAGGACATCTTGACTGAAGTGTTGGTGGTTTATCTCGAGCAGGATGAACACATGGTAGGGCAACCAACAGATGAAGAAAGTAGCGATGAGCGCCGTCATGACTTTAAAGGGTTTCGACGATTTGGTCATTCTGTTCATACGAAGTTTGAGGATAATGACCGAATAGCAAATGCTGATCACGACGAAAGGCACGACAAAGCCTGCCACAAAGCGGCTCATGGCAATTATTTTATGAGTCTGCGGCGACGTGTAGTTGTTGTAGCAAATGCTCCTTCCCATTTGACTCTGAACGTCGCGGAAGACAGCAGAGGGAAGACTGAGACCGATGGCGAGAACCCAAGCGAGGACGACGAGGAGGGAAGCCTTTCGTACAGTGCGGTGATTCTGGGACCAGACGGGAAAGATGACGGACACGCATCGGTCGATGCTGATGATGACCAGGAGGAAGATGCTGCTGAACATGTTGAGGAACAGCACGGAACTGGTAAACTTGCACAAAAAGAATCCAAAGATCCACTTCTCCATCGCCATATTGATGATGATGAAAGGCAGAAATGTGCAGAAGACAAAGTCGGAGATGGCCAGGCTCAGGTACCACGTGGTGTTGACCGTTTTCTTCATCTTGAATCCAGAGATCCAGATGACCAAGGCGTTGCCGCAAAATCCCAGCACAAATTGGACCGCGTTGATCACCAGCAGAGAGACGCAAAGGACGTTCCCCGGGCAGCTGGATTTGTGCTCGAAGACACTTGCCTCGTGAGGCATGAGGACCTCCTCGTAAGTATAGTTGTAGAAGTCTTCATAATTAAAATTTTCCATTTTCTCTCTAAGATTACTGCAAGAACAGAGGGAAAAACATAAGAAAATCCAGTTTTACAGCTGAATATGTTAGTTTCACTACAAACCTGTCCTCGCTGTTAACCGGATGCTTTCGAGAGACGATCCTCAACAGACATGTGCTTGTTCCTTCATTTTATAGACTGAGGAGTGATCAGCTGACCGCATGGTTTCTCAACACCGCCACCATTTTTTGAACACTTTCAGTACTGCTATTTGAGGCGAAAGATTTTTTAAAAGACTCACAGAATGCAGAAGTCGATTAAAAAGAGGGGCCTTACCATTTACACAGAGTTCAGAGGATGACGAAATGCCGTGAACGCCACTCTTGCCCAAAAAAAAGTGTTAAACAACAGTGTTCTTTTCCTGTCTCGTGAACATGAAATATATAAAATATTCACCCTTGCTGTTGTCAGAGTTTTGGGAGATGGCTCTGATGTTTAGGGAATTGGATGCTTCTGTGTTGTGTGCCAGAGGCCTCTTGTCAGCCACATGTGTTTGTTCAAAGCTGACAGAAGAAGGCTGCGCATGGGAGCAGCATGCACAGAAAAAGCAGAAAGCGTCAAATGACTTGAAAATACGCTCCGCATTTAAACATATTCACACATGTGGACAAAATTGCTTTATATTTATGTTAACAATGAAAACCCACAATGGTCAGTGAAATAACTGGGCTAGCTAAAACAACTAAAGTAGGCCAACTCATTTATGATCTGGGGAAGAAGTTTTGCCGGATTTGGAAATTAGAGAAATTTAGGGTAGCATCAAATTCTTGCATACATTTTTATTTCTTATTCCATTTGTGAAGTTGTAGGTTGTGTCAGTCCCTATTGTGGGTTCGTCTTGTTCAACAGACCCCAATAAAGGTAGTCCCTGGTTTACGAATGAGTTCCGTTCCAGCGCTGGTGATGTACAGTGGCATGAAAAAGTATCTGAACCTTTTGGAATTTCTCACATTTCTGCAAAATATCACCATCAAATTTCATCTGATCTTTGTCAAAATCACACAGATTTAAAAAAAAAAAGTGTTGACTTTAACTAAAACCACCCAAACATTTATAGGTTTTCATATTTTAATGAGGATAGTATGCAAACAATGCCAGAAGGGGGAGAAATAAGTGAGTGAACCATCACATTTATCTTTCTATTTATCTATCATCAGCTAGATGTATTTCCGGTTGAAACCATGTGGGGGGCCTGTTGACCAGGGAAAGAGGGGGATGGGGGGAGGGGGAGTCTATAAGCTAAGTGATTGAAAGGGGTAGAGTGTACTCAAGTCAGCTCTGTGATCTAAAACCCCTTGTGAGTGTAAGCCCGTCGGCGACTGACCCTACGCCGCCAAATCGCCAATCTCGGCACCGGGACCCCCCACCCGAGCGCGCCCCACCAGGCGCACAAAAGCCACGCAGACGAGCGGAGATGCCACGTGGGCGCCAACCCAGGGCCACTCAGCCAGCCCAGGGAGGGAGGGCGGGCGGGGTTCAGCGGTGCCTGTCCCTCCTCCCGCAGCCCAGCAAAAGGAGCCATCGTCCCCCTCCGGGATCCAGGGTGGTCCCCCGGGCCTCCCGCACATCCATCAACCGGCCTTCAGGGATGGCAAGAGGTGACGCGCCACCAACTCCATGACATTGTTCAAGTTCAATCAACTGTTCTAGTTGTTGTTGGTAGCGTTTGAAGCTTAGGTTTAAAGAAATTCTAAATATCCATCTTGCATCCTCTGGTGTAGTTTTGGCTAAGCAAGCAAAGGATAGTCTCCAAGGTGCTAGTCACATGGTCTGTTCCAAAAATGATTTTGACCTATTATGAAACCTGTACGTTGTAGGATTTTTGTTCATTTCATTTTTGTTGTTTGTTTTATTGCTTTATAACTTTTATAGACAACATTTTAACGGCTAGGTCTTTATTTCAAAGGGGAAGTTCCGAATTTTTTACATTAGGCTTAATCTTAGAGTTAGCGGGGCTTTAATTAGTCGTTGGAGTTGATTTGAACAAATTTCGTGCAGTTTGTCAGTCATTTGTTAGTTTTTGGGCTCCGGAATGGCTAAGCTAGGGCGAGTCAATGGTGGTTGAAATCAACTCCATCGACTTATTAAATCCCCGCTAACTCAAAGATTAAGCCTAATGTGAAAAATTCAATTACACGCGATGACATTTTTCTGTTATTTTTATGTTGAGGCAGCAAAAGGAGAAAAATTGGTAAAAAAGTAACTGATAATTTGCTTTTAAAGTAACTTAGTTACTTTGATAATAAAGTAATCATTAAAGTAACTAGATTACTTTTTTTAGGTGTAATCAGAAATCAGTAATTAAATTACTTTTTTAAGTAATCCCTGACAACACTGATTGCAAATGATCGCTATATGGTTAGAATGACAGTTCAGAAACGTAAGCAAAGTAGCGTCATCTGTAAACCGCGACATTGTAAAGCACGAAGCACTGCAACCATAACAGTTAAAGCAGACAACATCAACCCACAATATAAGAAAACAGAAGCGCTTTACCTGTTGGCTGTTCACCGGGTCAAGGCTTAGGTAGGGTGACCATATTTTGATTTCCAAAAAAGAGGACACTCAGCCCGGCCTCAAGATACTTGAATTTTACCCGAAGTTCACTCAAAGATGTCTATATCACTTTAATATATTTAAAGTGTGCCCCCTCGCTCTAGATGGGAAAATGCAGTTTGAAAATATAAAAATTAAATAATAATGACTAAAATATAATATATATACATATATAAAGCAGACCCATGGAAATGTAGTCCAATCAATACACATACATGCAGTAGGCTATGTGCCAACTAAACATTTTTATAAATTACTATCACGACAATTGTCCTTGACAAATTGTTATTCTCATTCAATGTTCTAGATTGCACACAAACAATAACCGAAGTAAACTGACAAACTATTCAACCAGCATGTTTCCAAACGTAGCAGTTCAAAACTACGTTTCCCATAATGCCTAGCATGGTTTAGCTTACTGATAGCTAGCTGAGGCAAAAATCAAACTTTGCTAGAAAAGTTTACAATCATCGGCAGCGCAACGATGTGACACCAAATGGGATTTTACAGTCAAAGCTCCGACAGAAGTCAACAGTTGCCATTATTTGCGTATTTATCGTTAAACACTTAACAACTGGGTAGGCGTTGGGGCCAAATCGTCAACCCAGTAGATGGCGGTAATGCCTCATGATAGGGGTAAACTGCCAACAAAAACAAGAACAACTACTCCTTCCCTCCCCTCTAGTAGGAGCCATGTCAACTGCTGCCACCCAGCGGCCGGAGGGATTCTCTTCAAATTGGTCCCGTGAAAAATCATAAAAAACGGACATTTTTATGAATTTATAAAACCCGCCCGGACCACGAGGATACTGCGTGAAAGTAGGACATGTCCGGGCAAAAGAGGACGTTTGGTCACCCTAGGCTTAGGCCTACTACTTTTTGTTCTGAGCGATCACGGCATTTGCTTTTTCAAATGTGACAAAACGTTCACATGGCACGCACGAACATTTAAAAGGACCGTCCACTAAACGTACCATACCTTCGTGAACCCAAACAACTAATCTTGGCCCATTCTTCTCGACAAAACTGCTGTAGTTCCGTCACATTCCTGGGATGTCTGGCATGAATCGCTGTCTTTAGGTCATGCCACAGCATCTCAATGGGGTTTTAGTCTGGACTTTGACTTGGCCACTCCTGAACGTGTATTTTGTTCTTCTGAAACCATTCTGAGGTTGATTTACTTCAGTGCTTCTCAATTATTTACTGTAATGCCCCCCCCCCCCCCATGGAAGACGTAAATGTTTTGCGCCCCCCCAAAATCTCTGCCTCCACTGTAAATGTCGTATCATTTGTCTATAAGATTATTATTATAATCAGTACACCTCTGAATAACATTGTGTCCTTTTTAATATGAAAGAACAAAACGTAATATAGATCAACTTATAATAAAATACAATATGACTTTACTAATATTGTTTTGTTTTTAACAGAAAAGACTTCAAGCACATCAATTTGCCTAAATTAAAAAACAAACAAACAAAAACACTTCCAAACTGTAAAAAATACACTCAAGGCACATTTGTTGACCGTTTGATACTGAAAAATAACATTTAATAAAATCAAAAAATTATTATAAATTCAAATTGATTAGCAACATTAACTCTTGAGGACTAAATCCCCAACAATTTGACCAAAAAAAACAAAAATTAATAGAACAAACACGACATTGTCATTGAACAGAGGGACAGTTTTTATTTTTGCTGTAATTTTACATATAATTATTGATAATAAATCATCCATATATGTGTTTTTTAATATAGACCCAAAAAAAAATGACTAAGATTACAACAAGAAATGAGAATATGTGAAATTCTTTTTAAATATTAAAAAAAAAAAAAAAAATTATAAATGGAGAAAAAAAGGGGAATCATTAAAAATAAAAATGGAATTTATTCTTTTTAGAAATTCTTTAAATTTTTCAAGTTTTTTATTTATTTATTTTTTTTTTATGTCCAATTTTCTATATTTTTTCTACTGGTCATACCTGTTTTTTTATTTTTTTTATTTAGACCTATTGTTTTAAATTGGACAATTTTCATCCATAATAATTCCTGATTCATATTCATTTTTTTTCCCATTTAATTTTATTTTGATTAAATTGAGGTGTCCAATGTCTTTATGTGACCTCTTAATTGAATTGGCATCCTGCTGTCCGCTGCGAACATTTTTAGACACGGTAAACAGACTGGTCTTTCCTGGTCTCCCACTGTGCTAAAAGTCAAAGCCAAACGCTACATAGGCTTCGTCATATTTCCTCGTCTTAGCTTTCCATATCTCCAGAGTCCAAAGCGCCACTGGCACCCACTGAGTGGATGTCCAATTACACTTTATTCTAGTACAGCAAAAAACGTATGTTCCCCAAGGTCACATGCGCCACCCCTGGCATAGCTCAAATGGTGGGGCGGGCCGATCATTGCCTTATTGCAGCATCCATCCTCTTTTTAGCTTCAACTGTCTGACAGACTGCCCCAGGTTTTCCTACAAAACATCCTGATAGGCTTTTGTATTCATTCTTCCATTGATGATTGCAAGTTGTCCAGGCCCAGAGGTAGCAAAACAGCCCCAAATCATAATGCTCCTTCTACCATGCTTCACGGTGGAGATGAGGTGTTTATGTTGGTGAGCTGCTCCATTTTTCCTCCACACATGATGTTATGCGTTACTCCCAAACAATTGGTTTAATCAGTCTTCAAAATATTTTGCCAAAACGTCTGTGGAGTGTTCAAGTGCCTTTTTGCGAACATTAAACGAGCAACAATGTTGTTGTTTTTTAAACAGCAGTGGCTTCCTCCGTGGAGTCCTCCCATGAACACCATTCTTGGCCATAGTTTTACATATAGTTGATGTGTGCAGAGAGATATTGGACTGAGCCAGCGATTTCTATAAGTCTTTAGCAGACACTCTAGGGTTCTTTTTACCTTTTAGTATTCTGTGCTGAACTCTTGGCATCATCTTTGGTGGACAGCCACTCCTTGGGAGAGAAGCAACAATGCCAAACTCTCTCCATTTGTAGACAACTTTTCTGACTGTCGATTGATGAACATCCAGACTTTTAATGATTGTTTTGTATCCTTTCCCAGCTTTATACAAATTAACATTCCTTGATCGCAGGTCTTCAGACAGCTCTTTTGACAGAGCTATGATCCACATCAGACAATGCTTCTCATCAAGACATTTTTTTTACCAGGTGTGTGCTTTATAGTGAGCAGGGCCGCTTTAAAACACTCATCAGTGATTGGTCACACAACTGATTTTAATTGTTTGGTTTTAATTGCTCTTTAAGTCTCCTTAGGCAGAGGGTTCAATTACTTATTTTTACCCCCATTTGTCATTGTTTGCATGCTATCCTCATTAAAATATGAAAACCTATAAATGTTTGGGTGGCTTTAGTTATTAAAGCAGACACTGTATTTTCATCTGTGTGATTTTGGCAAAGATCAGATCACATTTGATGGTGTATTTATGCAAAAATGTGAGAATTTCCAAAAGGTTTAGCTACTTTTTCATACCGCTCTATGTCAGCTCCAGTTATATTTTGCTATCTGGGGAGGATTTATCAAAGAATTTTGTCCATGTGTAGCCTAACCTGAAAATCAGTCGAAACATTTCTGACAATCCATGGCAAGCCCTTGTCTTTCATAGGCAGGCTGCTTTTAATGTGTCTTTAACTTACGCTGACATTTTTGTTGCTCAAGGCAGCGTGGAATCCACAGAGGGACAAGCTAGTGAACAATACAGATAATCTTGATTGGCAGTAAATAATGATATAACCGTTTTTTTTTTTGTTTTTTTTTTTACATTATATAAAGTCATTTTTGCAAGGCTGGTCCACTAGTATTACAGACCATTAAAGTTGGTGTGAAGGGTTGCCATGGCAATCACTGAGAAACTACTCTCTTTATTAGAACCTAACATCCCTGTGATTCAGATGTTATTTCAACGAAAATTGCCGCTCCAATCTGTTAAGCTTTTTACCCAACTCTGCCTTTTGCTTCTTCTACATTAATATTTTGCTTAATAATCAGCGTGTAGAGTTCGTTGCCCGGAACAACAGTATGTTTTTTATTATTCCTAGAATTTGTGGAACAAGAAAAAATGGGTCATTTTATATATCATTTCAATTGTATCTACAAAGCTTGAATCATACAAACATTCCCTCCAGGGACGCTGGAAGTCGGTCTCAGCAGGGGGTGCTGAGGATCTTTTTTAGTTTTTCCAATCCAAAAACAGTTGTTTCGGTCCAAATTTGCCATGTTTGTGCGTTTTTTCCAGACAAGCAGTGCACAATGGCAGTAAACACGTATGCTGGACGGTGTACGTACTACTACTAGGCTACTACAAAGACAGAGTTCTAGTTCACTAGCAGTGTGCGTTGTAGTTTTTGTATTGGAAGTAAAAGTGCCTATGTAGTATAATGCAAATCACTGCACACAATGACACACAAACCCTTTTGAAAACTAAAACATCCAACGGCACAGTTTAACATCCTCACAACACTAAAATAAATTTCACACGAATACAAGTACTCCCGTTACGTTACGTTATGACGTACCCGACTTACGTGATTTTGACTTTACGACGCGTGTCTCGTCCACTGTATTTTCTCCAGTCGTTTTGTTATTTTTATTTTTTATTTAGTCGCGTATCATTGTGTCGTTCCCCAAAAACTCCATGTAGCATGTATCACAGAGTGTCAAGACACAGCTGTGAATGGCCACTGCCGGATTTTGGGGGGATTTTATGGGTGAAACATGGTCATATAACAAAGGGTCGCGATGCAGAAATCGCAGACATCAAGGAGTGGTCGAGATTTTCATTTTCATATATTTACCCTTTTAAACTTTTTTTTTTTTTTCCTTTGTTTGGATCGATTATTTATCATTTCAAATATTGGGGAAAATGCGACAGTAACGAAAAAAAGTACAATTAAGCGATAGTTATGAGGTAGATATCTGTGACTTTTTTACAGACACCAAATTTTTCATTCTGACGTAATTTGTTTAAAAGTTTAAAATATGCGAGTGAAGAATTTTTCAAAGTGTTTTTTTTTTTAAGCTAAATATTAGACATCAGTTAATGATTCTGAGCTAAAAATGACAGACATTTCGAATTATAAATACGATTACTTACCTTCTTTTTATGGCTTGGTTGAAACAAAAGCGGTTGCGCGATGTCCGTAAACGGGGGTTTCCAGGGTAAAAGGGCCAAATTAAAAAATAGTTCAGGGGCTTAATGCGCCGTGAATATGCTATGGCAGCGTATAGACATATAGTTCTATCAAACACAACAGTTTTTTTGGCTTAAAATACAGCTGTTTATTTTAAAGAGGGGTGCAAGAGCAGAAACTGCTTTTTCAGACTCGTCTGTTTTCTGCCATGTATTCTATTGTTTCAATATGTTATATTATTTATTTTTACAAAAGAAGAATCTACAAAAACACTTTTTTTCTCCTCCTCTGCACCCCACTTCCCGTGCCACTGATTCCCTCATAGCCTACATGTGCTGCTCTGCACTTGTACATACTTCAGTAAATCTAATGGCAATGAAGCTGTCGTCCTTGAGGTTGTAATATACATAATGCCTTTCGTCAAATTTATATTTTTACCTCGTACTGTATTATTTACACTGCAACCACACACTGCTTTCATAATGGGTTTTGTATACAATTGATAAATTTGCAAGACAAAGAATGTGAACACTTTGACATTTCCTTGATTTCTCAATAATTAGATTAAAGCACAATTTAACACAAGGTAATTCCAAGTATTTAAAGTGCGTACGACAGGATTAAAAAAAAGTCTTAAATAGCATTATTATGTGAATTACAATCATATTTTGAGACGATTCGACTATATACATAAATTTGGCAAAGCGCAGATGACGAGAAATTAGACTTTTAATTTGCCGTTTAGCCACACCTACCATTACAGGGCTCTAGCGTCCCCAACAGGAGGATGACGTCGGGTCATGGTTCCATCTGATTTACAATTCAGCCCACTGAGGCGTAATTATTCAGAACAAGGAAAATGCGACGAAGAGAGCCGCAAAATGTCATTGTTTCAGTCTCTCTACTCCAATATTTTTACAGGATATTCATTTTATCGAAGTATTTGTCCCCAATTGCTAAATAAATGATATGGTCATGGCGAATAACAGTCTTGTGCTAAATGAAATATGAGATACTAAAAATGCATTTATTCCGTATGACATGGCAAAATTACTTCATAATGGTCAAAATTGTCCACTTCTTGCACCTCCCAAACTATATTTTATGCCACCGGAGTTTTTTGTCATTTCCCTGCCCCGTATTGGAGAGAGTAAACAAACCAGGAGGAATGACAGCTAGCCGACATGCTAACCCGAACCGACTGTCTTATTCTCGGCTTTCGAAGCGAAAAATCACACAAAACTGCCCAGGGTGATGTCACACGACAGCGGGGTTGTCGATTGCCTTCGCCGATCGGCAACCCGCCCGGCGGAGAGCAAGTTACAGCTCGTCGGACTCGTTCCCCTGCTGCGGGCAAGAGAGCTCGTTTGCCGGGGAAGCAGCTGCCGAATGACGGCCAGACAAACCGGTCGATGTCAGAGGACAGCATAGCTGCCACAATGTCAAAACGAATATGGCGTAAAATAATGCTTTACTACACGGCAAACACGTTAACAGAGAGCGGTGTGCAGTTGTTGTGCAGCTAACATGGCAGGATGTGTCTGAGGAGAGCTTTTCTAATTGTCCGTCCATGATCAAACGTAAGTAAATATTCCTTTATTTAAAGAAACTTTGTAGTGTTTACTTTGTAATCGCTGTATTTGCGGCCATTTTTAACATAAAGTTGCAATTTCTGATGGGGTGGAAAATTTGACAGAACACCGGGCACACGAAAGAGACAATATGCCGAGTATAACGCTCTCCCGGTGATGGAGGGGTGCGACAAGCCGCCGTTCGTTGGCCGAGTGTCATTCTTGGTGGACAAGGAGCATGTCAGCCATAGAATGCAAGCCACCTTCGTATTAAAACGTGTGCCATTATCCCAGTATTTGACATAATGCAAAACACGATGTTTACTCACTTCCACGTAAGTCCAATGGTCCCACAGTTGTCGCACACTTGTTTTGTCCGATCTCAGGGTGAACGGGAACTTTCTGAAACCCAAAAACGCTCACACGCCTCTTCCTGTGCAGCTACAAAAACCTGCTGCCGTTTGGCTGGCGTGATGCGAAAAATAAACTAATTAATGTGCAAAATCAGCTGAATCCGCAGTCCATGTGCATGCTATGAAGCAATGCTGTATCGTGAGATGCTGACCCGGGTGACGTCACATTCGCATTCGTCCTAAACACGAGACTGGAGCCGGGAGTAACTCATTTTCATGGCGCGGGATTCAAAAATTAAATATATAAAACGATCGCTTCCACACACATCCAAGCGGTCCATTTCATTTGGGAGCATAAAACACCGCGTGAAATATGAAATAAACATGCTTTTTGGTGTCATATGCACTTCAACATTGTATGAAATGCAAAAACACAAATAGAATATTCCATTAAATTTACATGAAATCATCAAGACAGTTAGCAACATAAACAATTGAAATACCAAATAAAACCTAAAAAAAAAGAATAAAAGTTGAAATTTCAACTATATGTGCAGTAATGGATATGTCGCGGTAAACAATTGCGTTTTCAGCGCTGATTTAAAAGTGCTACCTGTTTGAACACATTTCAGACCTTCAAGTAACTTGTTCCAGAGATGAGTAGCAGAGTAATAGAATGCTGCCTCATCCTGATTGGTTCATGTTCTTGGAACACATACCAGACCAGTTCAAGATGACCTTAAGGGTGTACAAGTATAAATAAAGGATGTATTTTGGATCCAATGCCATTAAGTGTTTTGTTGCCCAACAGTAGTATTTTAATAGTCTATCCTTTGACTCACAGGAAGCCAGTGTAACAATTTCATAACTGGTGTAATATGGGTGTGTCCATGAATCAGCACCTTATCGGAGGAGTTTGCGTGTCCCAATCATCCTAGGAGCTATGTTGTCTGGGGCTTTATGCCCCTGGCAGGGTCACCTATGGCAAACAGGTCCAAGGCCAGACAAAGCATGGCTCAAGATCTCACCCCGTGGCGATAAAATGGTAACAAGAACGGTGAGCAAAAATCTCAGAACCACACAGAATGACCTACAGAGAGCTGGGACTGCAGTAACAAAGGCTACTATCAGTAACACAATGCGCCGCCAGGGACTCAAATCCTGCAATGCCAGACGTGTCCCCCTGCTAAGAAAGTACACGTCCAGACCCGTCTGCGGTTCACTAGAGATCATTTGATGATCCAGAAGAGGACTGGGAGAATGTGTTATGGTCAGATGAAACCAAAATAGAACTTTTTGGTAGCAACGTAGCTTCTCGCGTTTGGAGGAGAAAGAATACCGAATTGCATCCGAAGAACACCATACCCACTGTGAAGCATGGGGATGGAAACATCATGCTTTGGGGCTGTTTTTCTGCAAAGGGACCATGATGACTGATCTGTGTAAAGGAAAGAATGAATCGGGCCATGTATCGAGAGATTTTGAGTGAAAATCTCCTTCCATCAGCAAGGGCATTGAAGATGAGACGTGGCTGGGTCTTTCAGCATAACAATGATCCCAAACACACAGCCAGGGCAACAAAGGAGTGGCTTCCTAAGAAGCATTTCAAGGTCCTGGAGTGGCCTAGCCAGTCTCCAGATCTCAACCCCGTAGAAAATCTGTGGAGGGAGTTGAAGGTCCGTGTTGCCTAACGACAGCCCCAAAACATCACTGCTCTAGAGGAGATCTGCATGGAGGAATGGGCCAAAATACCAGCAACAGTGTGTGAAAAGCTTGTGAAGAGTTACATAAAACGTTTGGCCTCCGCTATTGCCAACAAAGGGTACTTAACAAAGTATTGAGATGAACTTTTGATATTGACCAAATACTTCTTTTCCACCATGATTTGCAAATAAATTCTTTAAAAATCAAACAATGCGATTTTCTGGGTTTTTTCCCCCACATTCTGTCTCTCATGGTTGAGGTTTACCCATGTTGACAATTACAGGCCTCTCTAATATTTTCAAGTGGGAGAACTTGCACAGTTAGTGGTTGACTAAATACTTATTTGCCCTACTGTATATTGTTATAATCATTTGTTTCAGATGTACTGTAATTATTTTCTGTATAAAAATTAATTTGGTGGTCAAAAAGTCTTTTTTCAAACTTGAGTCTTGAAAAAGAGGGGGTCGTCATATAATCAGGGCCGTCTTATATTCGGGCCAATATGGTAATTTGTAACTGTAACTAATTACTTTTTTAAAAATAAGATTTAAAAACATTGGTCAGTTGTAGCCTCTGTACAGTACCTCATTTCAGGGTACATTAAGAGGGAAGTGTTACCTTCTATTAGATTAAAAATAGATGATTTGGTGGTAAGAGCTACGTCACAAAGTGTTGACTCACATTTGTGACTCCCACAAAATTGAAACCTCAGTCTCCTAGGAGTCTAATCAAGCGCCATATGGAATGGATGTTGACAAATCCTGCAGCTTTTGAATGTGCGTAGCTTTCTATGCTTCCTTTTTTTCCTGAAAGTAATGGACAGAAGCACTTCAGCTGCTGTTAGTGTGCCTAGTTGCTCTCGCAACATGCTCTTTAGGAGCCTGTTTCTCTGATGGCAATGGTGGTTCTTTTATTTCTGCTTGAATCACAGAGGTTCTGTGGTTGTACCGAGTCCTAATTGTTCAGACAGATTCAGCCATCCACAATGTTTGTGGCTCCTCCCGAACACGAGGCTGTAGCAGGAAGGACATCTGCTTGAAGAAGAAGCACAGATGACAAAGTTCTGCCATTTCTAAAAGGTTATGATGAGCAAAGAGGACTGCGATGCGGGCTGACAGTTGGTTCCCTAGTCCTCCCCCTTTTCCGTCCCTCAACATGATGAATAAAAGAGATGGATTTACATCAAGAGATTTTCATTCTAATATAACATGATGGATGGAGAAACAACATTTCCACATACATTTAGTCATGAACGTAAACCTCACACTCGCATCTGCCTAATAATTAAAATTACCAGGCTGGAAGTACATAATCTAATAAAGATAAATGAGGAAAAAATCCATTCTAATAGATACTATTTGTCTTATGGCTGACATGCATATTCTCTCGCGCGTGTGGGTGTGTGCGTGCTTGCGCGCGTGTGTCTGTGCTTGCATATTCATACTTTATCCTCAGTCCAATTGTGATAAACATTTTATGAAGACTTTCTTCTTCACCGAAAAGGCATTTTCACACCACATACAATTCATGCTTGATGTGTTCCTTTGGCTATCAGAAAACTGTGTCTGTATTTTCTCCCCCGTCCATGTCCTGTCACTGAACAGTTAACCCAAAAAAGAGTAAATTAGTCAACTGACTAAATGTTTTTTTTTTTTTTAGGGCTGTCAAAATTATCCCGTTAACGGGCGGTAATTAAATTTTTAAATTAATCACGTTCAAATATTTGACACAATTAACTCACATGCCCCCGCTCAAACAGATTAAAATGACAGCACAGTGTCATGTCAACTTGTTGTGTTTTGGGGTGTTTTGTCGCCCTCTGCTGGCGCTTGGGTGCGACTGATTTTATAGGATTCAGCACAATGAGCATTGTGTAATTATTGACATCAACAATGGCGAGCTACTAGTTTATTTTTTGATTGAAAATTTTACTAATTTTATTAAAACGAAAACATTAAGAGGGGTTTTAGTATAAAATTTCAATAACTTGTACTAACATTAATCTTTTAAGAACTACAAGTCTTTCAATCCATGGATCGCTTTAACAGAATGTTAATGTTAATGCCATCTTGTTGATTTATTATTTATAATAAACAAATACAGTACTTATGTTCAGGGCCGGCCCAGCCTATACGCAGACTATACAGCTGCTTAGGGCCCCTGACCACTAGGGGGGCCCTAATTTGGCAATTGTTTAATTTATATTCTATTTTGTTTACTACAGTTTGCTTTATTTGACTTTTGTGAGTTTTGATACTTGATTACAAGCTTAAAAAAATAAAAGTTATTCCCTAACTTCTTTGAAGTTCTTCTTTGAAGTTTGAAGTATGCAGTGCAACAAAATCTGATTAATATACAAAATAAGGACGTATGGGTTGGATTGCATGTATGAGTTTCACAATACACTGTGACGAAATGATGGGCCAAAAATATGGGCCCCTTTGCATTATTTTGCTTAGGGCCCCCAAATGGCCTGGGCCAGCCCTGCTTATGTACAGTATGTTGAATGTATATATCCGTCTTGTGTCTTACCTTTCCATTCCAACAATAATTTACAGAAAAATATGGCATATTTTATAGATGGTTTGAATTGCGATTTATTACGATTAATTAATTTTTAAGCTGTGATTAACTCGATTAAAAATTTTAATCGTTTGACAGCCCTAATTTTTTTCCGTCCAAAAGAAAATTTTTGAGTTATGGGATGAAGTCAAACTGTCTGCTTGTATGATGTAATGCATTTGTTGACCTATTGCTCAAGTTTTCAGTTTGTTTCTGTTCCTGTTCCCTGCCTATTGTTCATTTATTATTATTATCTTTTGTTTCCAGTCACCAGCCGTATTTTTTTAACCTGTCCTGTTTAGCTGATTGACACGGAGAACAGAAATCTGAGTGTCTGATTGGTCTGAACAGTTTCAATGTATCACATGGGAGTACGACATACTCCCACTGTGATCACGACATACTCCCACTGTGATCATTCAACGTGCCTTGTTTCTGTGGAGAAGGCACCGAATAGGAAGGGGTTATGGGGGGACAGAAGAGAAGAAGGAGAGAGAGAAGAACCACAAACAACAGCAAGAAATACATTGAACGGCTACACTAACTATGAATATGTTGGTGCTATCGTTAGCTAGTTGTATTTCCGGTTGATCAGAAAGATAATTGATTGGGAGGGGTGCATTGTACACAAATCAGCCATGTTTAGTGTAGAACTCAGTATTTGTGTGAATCCCTTGTGAGTGTGGGTATGTCGTCACCCTATTCTTTGCTGCCTCATCACTAATCCTGACAAACTGAGTTTTTCTACTTGAGTGTCCAATTGCACCTGGCCATGCGTGAATCCCATCAGACATGTGATAGTGTAACGACTTGCAGACACAGCAAGAGGAGGCTTGATGAGGCTTTTCGGTTCACACCACTTGGTTTATTAACAGATCAAATCAAAACAATTGGCTAAAAAGAGGTTGCATCGGTCCCAGCTTGGGCAGGGCAGTGTGGCGTTCGTACTCCTCCGGGCGGACGGCGCTGCTTCTGGCTCAGCACAGCAAATAAAATTTAAAAAATCACTGCAAGCAACAAAGTCACTCCACCCGGGCAGGCCTCCAGGGCTCCCGGGGATTGAGCCTATCAAATCCCTGCTGGGCCACCCCTCAAAGTATCTTTAAAAAAGTTAAAAAAAAAAAAAAAAAAAAAAAACAGTCATAAAAAGATAAAAACAATAAAAATTTGCCCACCCCTCCTTTAATTGAGATGACTGCCAGCGGGCTGGGAGGTGGCGTCCAGCGTCCGATTGTCCCCCTTACACTCCTCGCAGCTGCAGACAAGCGTGGCGTCAACTTCCTCATGTTACGTGCATCCCAAGCAACTCATACTCGCTGCTCAGCCTTCACCATGTACAGATGCACTCTCCAAGGCATTATAAAGCTAGCACCCATCATCCAATAGATACCAACAAAAAACCCACTAAACCTAGATTGTTGATTGTGTTATGTGCATCTTTAGTTGTATGGGGGATGGGAAACTGATAAGCATATGCTTCATCCTGTCCGCCTTTGTCTTCTTCTTCGGTTCCTTCGGGCAAATCATATCACATTTTGTAATTGTCAATGATTGTCAATGATACCGATGATGATGACAATAAAATTCCATTCCATTCCAACTGCCAGTCCTCCCTTTTTCTCGGTGCTGAGTCCGTCCGCAAAGCGCGCGCTCCTGCCCTCTGTGCTCTCGCGGTGCGGCATTTATGGCTCACCACCAATCCGCCTAGCCAGGTGTTGATCAATCGCGATTGGGAGCACCTGGGTAGAAAAGTTCAGACACACTCGTCCTGCCATGCCCCCTCGCTCCCAGCTGTCCGTTAAAATAGTCCTGCAGAGGAACGAAAATGTCGCGCGCCTCCTGCAGCTCAGCAAGGGGGCCGCCGTCATCCCCCCGTGATTCAGAGTGGTCCCCCAGGCCATCCGCGCCCCCAGTGATGGGATGAGCGGACACGCCACAACCCCCAACGCCCACCCATCTGGCCCACGTGCCACCGCCGCAGCTCCCCAACCGACAAGGCACACCGTGGGACCTCCAGGGCAGGGCAGGATCATCACGCGGAGCAGGCAATACCAAACCGACCCACCGGTACCCAGCCAGTGACCCGCGCCCGACCGCAGGTAGGATACCCAGGCAGAAAAGAGAGGAGAGGCCGGAAGCAGGAGAGTGCAGAGAAGCCGCCATGGCACAGCGCGGGATGGGAGCCGCGACCCCCTGCCCCCACAGCCGGCAGCCCAGGCCGAGAGGAGGCCATGCCCCTGTGGCTGCTAGGTCCCCGGCTGGCAGCCACCACCCAGCACCGTGATGGGATTCTGTGGGTAGGGCAGTGCAGTGTATGCATTAAAATAGGAGAGCCTAGTTTAGGGCAGTAGGACCGCCGCATGGAAGTTCTTCCCAGCCGTCCGTCCCACCGCCGAAGCCCCCCTGTGTTTCCAGTCACCTTTCGAAGGGCGAGTGGATGGAGATGACTTTTTTTTTGTGATTACAGATAGTCCCCGGGTTACAAATGAGTTCCGTTCCAACGCTGGCGAAGTTCCAAGATTTTCCACATACTGTAAATCTGAATCAACCCTTTAACGTTAGGTAACTTTTATAAGTATAACATCATTTACCATTTCAGTTTTGGTCAAGTTTAGCGACGCCAGTGGACAAAAGCGGTAGTGTTTTGCACTAAGGAAGACTGCGTTTCCCATGAGGACCAGCACACCTGCACAGTGTCCAGATCTCTAACCCTAATCCTAACCCTAACCCTGCAGATGGATTAAATGACATTTCTATTTCCAGTGGCTGTGCGAAGCATTAATAGGAATAAGGTAATGAATCCAGTTGTGACTAAACAATAGCATATGACGGTTAGCAACCATGTGACTTAAGCCCCTTTCAGACTTATATCCTGGTAAAATTCCCGCGGGAATAAACCGTATCATGGCTTTCGCACATGGGAAAATAGTCCCGAGCATAAACTGGTTTGTATGTGTGAAAGTGGCCTGATTTATCCCAGGTTGGCGTACCGGAGGTCTCTGTGCTGGGCTTGCGCGATTTTAAAGCCAATTCAAGCTCATCAAGACTGTATTTTTAAGCCCAGGCAATCCAAGAGAAGAGTGCTGAGCTGAGATATTAACTTGCTGGGCGCCATTTGACATCTTATACTCTTGAATTTCATGCATTTGCTAGCGTGTTCATCTGCCGCCCTTGTTTTGAAATCCTCTACGTTGTACTGGTATTTAAGGGTATTTATTTTGTCTTATCGGCTCTCTGCCTACCGCTTAGGTTAGTATCATTGATCCCCGTCAACCTACTGTCACGGACCCATTGTGTTATTGCTCCTTTTCCGCGTTCGCATGTATTTTTGTTTGTATTAAGCACATTCACTCCCAGCCATTTTCACCGGTGCAACCCCCTTCGCTCCCGGCTGTTTTGCTGGATTTTGATATTGCAAGGCCCACAGAAAATTCTGTTCTATTCCTATATAAACATGGAACCCACCAAAAGAAAGATTAGACTCTCTTCTTTCAGCAGGAAAAAAAGTTAGTTAATATCTTTTTCCATTCTTTAGAAATCAGCATTAGAAAATAGGTTAGTTTCAGCAACTTTCCTATTTCTGATGAAAAAACAGAGAAATTGAGCTTTTTGTTAAAGCATACATTTCAAACATAACTTTGACTTTAACACAGCTTTTTTTTTTTTTCTTTTGTGACACCCCAAACATCTGAATAATGTTTTCCTCCTACAAAATAACATAAACAACAAGACAAATAGAGCTTTTGATAGCAAAGTAACAATTTATTTGCACATGGCTGGACTGTTGGGCTGGGAGATGGCGCTGTTAAGGCCGCCACGGCTGTCTCGGCGGACGGGGCGGGCTTTTCCCTCGTCACCGCCTGTATTGTCTCATCAAGATGGATTTTTTTGAGTCTTTCTTTTGTGGTGAGCAATGCCTCGTGGCGGGCGTTCGGCGCAGAGTCAGCGAGCAGCACGGACTTAACGGCATCGTCCGCTGCACTGGTGGTCCCAGTCGTTCTGCTCGGTCGTCCAATGCCTCGCATCCCGGGCATCCTCCCGGTTCTTCTGCTCGGTCGTCCGCCGCCTGGCATCCTGGACGTCCTCCTGGTCGTCGCATTTGGTCGTTCGTCGCCTGGCGTCCCAAACGTCCTCCCAGTCGTCCTGCTCGGACTTCCCGCGCCTGGCATCCTGGACGTCCATTCGCTCGTCTTCCGCCGGAACCCCAGCCATTCGTTCCGTTGAATCAGGTTGCGGGTCCTACCAAATGCGCTACTGCCCTCCAGTGGCCAGTTTTATTGCTTTAAAATGGATTTTCCGCATTGTGCTTTGGAGCTAAGTTGCATCAGAACCTAGAGATGTCTCTTCTGAAAAAAAAAAACGTAAAAGACGTATAAATACGTCTTTGGGACACTGAAACAATTAAAAATAGAATGTATTTATACGTTTTTGAAAGCAAATGAGTTAATAAACCCTTGAACGCATCCCTCCTGTTTTCCGCTTTGAGGTACAACCTTGTTTCCGCAGTTGCGGACCCTAACATCGGTAAAAAAAATGAAAACACATTTCCAAAGATGGATGATGGATTCTCTTCCTTGGCTCTACGGTGCAGCAGCAATTTAATTTTGTTATGTTTTCAGTTTAATTTTGCTATTTCCAAATTGCCAGGTTGATAGTTGTGATGTTTGTCTTAGTGCGAAGAAAGAGGAAAATGACGATCGACCCGCCATGATAATTACGTCATCAGCCTTCGTGCTGTGACCCGGGAATCAAACGCGTGTCCGGGGAAAGTCCCGGACATAATACTAACGCGACCCATTAAATGTCCATGTAATCTTCTTGTAATTCCCCGACCCGGGAAATTGTTTCACACACAAGGGCTACCTGCTAAATCTCAGGATTTTAACGGTATTCAGGTACAGTGGGGCAAATAAGTATTCAGTCAACCACCAATTGTGCAAGTTCTCCTACTTGAAAAGATTAGAGAGGCCTGTAATTGTCAACATAGGTAAACCTCAACCATGAGAGACAGAATGTGGGAAAAAAAACAGAAAATCACATTGTTTGATTTTTAAAGAATTTATTTCCAAATTAAAGTGGAAAATAAGTATTTGGTCACCTACAAACAAGCAAGATATCTGGCTGTCAAAGAGGTCTAACTTCATATAACGAGGTCTAACAAGGCTCCACTCGTTACCTGTATTAATGGCACCTATTTTAACTCATTATCGGTACTAAAAGACACCTATCCACAACCTCAGTCAGTCACACTCCAAGCTCCACTATGGCCAAGACTAAAGAGCTGTCGAAGGACACCAGAGACAAAATTGTAGACCTGCAACAGGCTGGGAAGACTGAATCTGCAATAGGTAAAACGCTTGGTGTAAAGAAATCAACTGCGGGAGTAATTAGAAAATGGAAGACTTACAAGACCGCTGATAACAAGAACGATGAGCAAAAATCCCAGAACCACACGGGGGGACCTAGTGAATGACCTACAGAGAGCTGGGACCACAGTAACAAAGGCTATTATCACTCAGTGGCGCCACCAGGGGGTGGCCAGGGGTGGCCACGGCCACCCCTATAAGTTGGTTGGCCACCCCACTGGCCACCCCGCTTGCCAGTATATCGTTAGATTGTTGCAGCATCTGTTATGCATTTCATCCCAAATAAATGCATTTATTTTGTTTTGTTAACTTAAATGTACACCTCATGCCTAATATATACATAACACAATAAAACAGAATTGTTGTGGAACTCAAAATACTGACTGGACAGTTATGGACTATGCACATTAAATCATTAGTAACATCAAATATTACACAATACACCAAAGTATATCAGTATCCGTGTCCTTCAGTCTTTCTGATAGTTTTCCCCTGACCTTTTTACTGCAATAATATAATGAAAACCTGAAATTATGGCTTTTAGTTTCGGACACCCCAAGATTTTAAGTGGCCCCAACTGGCCACCTCTATGAAAAATTTCTGGAGGCACCACTGTTATCAGTAACACAATGCGTCGCCAGGGACTCAAATCCTGCACTGCCACACGTGTCCCCCTGCTGAAGAAAGTACACGTCCAGGCCCGTCTGCGTTTTGCTAGAGAGCATTTGGATGATTCAGAAGAGGACTGGGAGAATGTGTTATGGTCAGATGAAACCAAAATACAACTTTTTGGTAGAAATACAGGTTTCGGAATTGCGTCCAAACAACACCATACCCACTGTGAAACATGGGGTTGGGAATGCTTTAGGGCTGTTTTTCTGCAAAGGAACCAGGATGACGGATCTGTGTAAAGGAAAGAATGAATGGGGCCATGTATCGAGAGATTTTGAGTGAAAATCTCCTTCCATCAGCAAGGGCATTGAAGATGAGACATGGCTGGGTCTTTCAGCATGACAATGATCCCAAACACACAGCCAGGGCAACAAAGGAGTGGCTTCGTAAGAAGCATTTCAAGGTCCTGGAGTGGCCTAGCCAGTCTCCAGATCTCAACCCCATAGAAAATCTGTGGAGGGAGTTGAAAGTCCTTGTTACCCAACAACAGCCCCAAAACATCACTGCTCTAGAGGAATGGGCCAAAATATCAGCAACACTATGTGAAAAGCTTGTGAAGAGTTACATAAAACGTTTGGCCTCCGCTATTGCCAACAAAGGGTACTTAACAAAGTATTGAGATGAACTTTTGGTATTGGACAAATACTTATTTTCCACCATGATTTGCAAATAAATTCTTTAAAAATCAGACAATGTGATTTTCTGTTTTTTTTTTCTTCACATTCTGTCTCTCATGGTTGAGGTTTACCCAACCCAATTACAGGCCTCTCTAATATTTTCAAGTGGGAGAACTTGCACAATTAGTGGTTGACTAAATACTTATTTGCCCCACTGTATGTGTGAAAGGGGCGTTAGTGTGTGTCTTTCTTGTCGTAACAAATAAAATTGTTCTTTTGCAGCAGTTTATACTAAAAGATGGAGCCATATTCATCTATAAAATTCTGAGTTTGTCTGACGAGCTTCTGGCAAGCTTTGGTGGTGCTAGTGTAGCAGCTGATCCATAAATAAGCCGCTTTCTTATAAAAGCCGCAGGGTAAAAATGGCGAGAAAAAAATAGCGGCTTATAGTTAGAAAAATACGATATTTAATAAACCTTTCAAACACATCCCTCGTTGTTATCTGGTCTTGGGTCCAATCTGGTTTTCCGCATTCGCGGATCGTAGCAGGCTAATGTGAAAGCGCCCTTATTGTGCCCTCTAAATGTCTGGCAACCAGTTCAGGGTGTATCCCGCCTTCTCCCCATCGTCAGCTGGGATGGGTTCCAGCACCCCCGTGGCCCTTGTAAAGATAAGCGCTACAAGATATTGAATGAACATAAGCAGCTTGTCTTAATGGGAAAAAGAAGTCATGGCAAGGCAATTTTTTTGTGCGTTTTGCACATTAATTAAAGTGATTTAGATCACATTGGAAGAAACAAGACATAATTAAAAACAAAAACAGTCAATTAAAATTGAAATTAGACATTTAAAAAAAGAAAGCACTAGCAATAGATTCCGTATTTTAAGTTCAGGAGTGAAGTTAATCAAATATGATGAAATAAATAAACAACTGTTGTATGCCAATGTGGTGTGAGGTAAACAGATAATGCGAAATACCAGACATTTTTTCAACACGCAAAATGCAGTAAAAGTATTTGTGTGGTTAGAGCATCAAGTTAAGTGGTTAGGTTGTGGCGAGGATGTGTGGTTGCCTCGCCCACAGAACAATGACAGCCATGTAAATTATAAAACCGCATGTCTCTGGTGATGCGCTGATAACAACATATCTCTTTCCATCAAGTGAAATTGAACATCATAGTTGCACTACTCTTTTGAAACATGACCTTAAATATACAAAAGAATACTTTTGAGCTGTCATTTCCGTGAGTGAGAAGAGTGGGCTGGAGGACAACCGGTAAACACAGACATGCAAGCCCAACTGTAGACACCGAGCTTGAGGGCTGATACGGCCACTTTACCTCCACAAAAGAATAAATACGCTGTATGTGAGCCTTTCCACTCAGACCAGACGCATCTCGTTCAGTGTGAAAATGAGATTGACACCCTTATAATGCAATGTTAGTATTTTATCATCTCAAAAAAACTTCTTTTTGAAAACGACTTAACCCCTTGATACCTTTTTTATGAGATAGTCACATTCCAGATTTTAAAAAAAGCCTCAATGTTGTTGTTTTTTTTTTACCATAGATACCTACTAATTTGTATCACATATGAAATTATGTTTCATCACTATTTCTATTTCGATTATTTAACCTTATTATATTACCATTTATATATACCATTATCTATTTAAAGCAAAACTATATATACAGTGGGGCAAATACGTATTTTGTCAACCACTAATTGTGCAAGTTCTCCCACTTGAAAATATCAGAGAGGCCTGTAATTGTCAACGTGGGTAAACCTCAACCATGAGAGACAAAATGTGGGGAAAAAAACAGAAAATCTAGGGCTGTCAAATGATTAAAATTTTTAATCGAGTTAATTACAGCTTAAAAATTAATTAATCGTAATTAATCGCAATTAATCGCAATTCAAACCATCTATAAACTATGCCACATTTTTCTATAAATTATTGTTGGAATGGAAAGATAAGACACAAGATGGATATATACATTCAACATACGGTACATAAGGACTGTATTTGTTTATTATAACAATAAATCAACAAGATGGCATTAACATTATCAACATTCTGTTAAAGCGATCCATGGATAGAAAGACTTGTAGTTCTTAAAAGATAAATGTTAGGACGAGTTATAGAACTTTTCTATTAAAACCCCTCTTAATGTTTTCATTTTAATAAAATTTGTAAAAATTTCAATCAGAAAATAAACTAGTAGCCTGCCATTGTTGATGTCAATAATTACTGACATAATGCTCATGGGTGCTGAAGCCTATAAAATCAGTCGCACCCAAGCGCCAGCAGAGGGCGGCAAAACTCCATAAAACACAATTAACAAGTGGGCATTTCACTGTACTGTCATTTAAATCTGTCTGAGCGGGCCATGTGCGTTAATTGCGTCAAAAATTTTAACGTGATTAATTAAAAAAATTAATTACCGCCCGTTAACGCGATAATTTTGACAGCCCTATCACATTGTTTGATTTTTAAAGAATGTATTTGCAAATCATGGTGGAAAATAAGTGGTCAATACCAAAAGTTCATCTCAATACTTTGTTATGTACCCTTTCTTGGCAATAACGGAGGCCAAACGTTTTCTGTAACTGGTCAAAAAAAGACTTTTTGACCACCAAATTAATTATTATACAGAAAATAATTACAGTATATCTGAAACAAATGATTATAACAATATACAGTGGGGCAAATAAGTATTTAGTCAACCAATAATTGTGCAAGTTCTCCCACTTGAAAATATTAGAGAGGCCTGTAATTGTCAACATGGGTAAACCTCAACCATGAGAGACAGAATGTGGGGAAAAAAAACAGAAAATCGCATTGTTTGATTTTTAAAGAATTTATTTGCAAATCATGGTGGAAAATAAGTATTTGGTCAATACCAAAAGTTCATCTCAATACTTTGTTATGTACCCTTGGTTGGCAATAATGGAGGCCAAACGTTTTCTGTCACTCTTCACAAGCTTTTCACACACTGTTGCTCGTATTTTGGCCCATTCCTCTACAGTGATGTGTTGGGGCTGTCGTTGGGCAACACGGACTTTCAACTCCCTCCACAGATTTTCTATGGGGTTGAGATCTGGAGCCTGGCTCGGCCACTCCAGGACCTTGAAATGCTTCTTAAGAAGCCACTCCTTTGTTGCCCTGGCTGTGTGTTTGAGATCGTTGTCATGCTGAAATACCCAGCCATGTCTCATCTTCAATGCCCTTGCTGATGGAAGGAGATTTTCACTCAAAATCTCTCCATACATGGCCCCATTCATTCTTTCCTTTACACCAGTGCTTCTCAATTATTTTCTGCTACGCCCCCCCCAAGCAAGACGTAAATGTTTCGCGCCCCCCCAAACTCTCTGCCGCCGCTGTAAATAGTATTATTTGTCTATAAAATTACTATTATAAATACGCATCTGCCTAATATTGTGTCCTTTTTTTTCTAATAAAGAAAAAAAGTAACAGATCAACTTATAATAAAGTATAACTTTATTAACATTGTTTTGTTTGTAACAGAAAAGACTTGACGTGCATCAATTTGCCTGAATTTTAAAAAAAAAAAAGTCACATTCAAACTGTAAAAATACACTCAAGGTACATTTTTGACCATTTGATACAGAAAAATAAAATGTAATAAAATCAGTAAATAATAACAAATTCAAATTGATTAGAAACATTCACTCATGAGGACAATATGCCAAAAAATTTGACCGAAAAAACAAAAATGAATAAAGGAAAAAAAGAGTGTCCTTGGACAGAAGGACAGTTTTTATTTTTGCTGCTCACACTCAGTATTACCTCCTTTGCAATGGTGTGGAGTCATTTTGCAATGAGCATGCTAACAATGCTCACTGGTTTACTGATATAACACTGACAAAGCAGGACGATTGTTGGCAATATTCGGCACGTTTTCGCTGAAAAACAATCAAGCGGCTTATCAATGAGATTGGGGTCGAATGTCTTTAAGTGGCGTCTTAATTGATTTGGCTTCTGGCGGTCCGCTATAATTATTTTTAGACACAGTAAACAGTCTTTCCTCATCACCCACAGTATTAAAAGTCAAAGCTAAAAGGCAAACGGCACGAACAAAGCGCATTCTCGGTGGCCGAAGTAGAACCGTAGGTGAGGGCGGTCGTCGTGACGATCCCAAGCCGAAAATGGCACTTATCGGGCGGCGGCGTAAGAACCGGACAAGACAGTGGGTCGCTGCGTGAGTGAGTCCGGTCGGAAAACGGCTTTCGAAGACGGCGGTGGCGCACTGCTCTTCATATTTGTTTTCTGTGTGATGAGTGCTCTTCCTTAGTTCAAAAATACTGCACGCACTCTGAAAATGAGAGCGCCACCGCCACCCACTGAGTGGATGCGCAAGTACACGTTATTCCAGTACGGCAGAAAAAAAAAAAAAGCATGTTCCCCGAGGTCACACGCGCCCCCCCTGGCATCGCTCTGCGCCCCCCTGGGGGGGGCGCGCCCCACTATTTGAGAAGTACTGCTTTACACAGATCAGTTGTCCTGGTCCCTTTGCAGGAAAACAGCCCCAAAGCATGTTGTTTCCACCCCCATGCTTCACAGTGGATATGGTGTTCTTCGGATGCAATTCAGTATTCTTTCTCCTCCAAACACGAGAACCTGTGTTTCTCTACCAAAAAGTTCTATTTTGGTTTCATCTGACCATAACACATTCTCCCAGTCCTCTTCTGGATCATCCAAATGCTCTCTAGCGAACTGCAGACGGGCCTGGACGTGTACTTTCTTCAGCTGGACACGTCTGGCAGTGCAGGATTTGAGTCCCTGGCGGCGCATTGTGTTACTGATAGTAGCCTTTGTTACTGTGGTCCCAGCTCTCTGTAGGTCATTCACTAGGTCCCCCCAGTGTGGTTCTGGGATTTTTGCTCACCGTTCTTGTTATCATTTTGACGCCACAGTGTGAGATCTTGCATGGAGCCCCAGATTGAGGGAGATTATCAGGGGTCTTGTATGTCTTCCATTTTCTAATAATTGCTCCCACAGTTTATTTCTTAACACCAAGCGTTTTACCTATTGGAGATTCAGTCTTCCCAGCCTTGTGCAGGTCTACAATTTTGTCTCTGGTATCCTTCGACAGCTCTTTGGTCTTGGCCAAAGTGGAGTTTGGAGTGTGACTGACTGAGATTGTGGACAGGTGTCTTTTATAGACCCCAGTTGGACCACATGAAGTGCTGAGCCGCACTCTGTGCCAAAATCTCCTAATTATGCCATCATATCCAGTTTGACCACTGACCAGAACCAACATACACTGGATTTGTCTGTTGAGGAACCGACAGAGAATTTGAAGCCTAACGCATCTTTCACCACTGGGCACACAGCAGCTACTAAAATGACCGTTTATCTTCTCTGTGTTGAAATTCACCCCCCGGCCAAGGCGCACGGGAACAGCGACGGCCGAACAAAGTGCCGCTCTGCCGATGCTGCCTCCGCACCCACCGACCAAGAAGGCTGAACGTCGCACGTTCTCTTATTTTTAACCCTTTGTACTGACTCCATGTTTCAAAAGTTTGAGGAACACTCACCGAAAACAGGTTGACACTTTATTCGTCAACAGTGGTCAAAAACAAGGCAAAAACAGACGACGGAGGGACAATTCTGGTTCCAAAACAAGGCTACATGTTTCCGAGCAGCAAAAATCTGTGTTATCTCAGTGTCCAGTCTTTTTAAAGTCTTTGCTGAAGCGGGCCGTGTCGAAGGCGTGTCCGAAGGTGTGTCTGGACGTTGCTTTTGGGTCTTCCCCTCTGTGGCCGGTTTTGGGCGGCTTAGGTTCGTGCGCGGATGGGACGCCCGCTATCAACTTTGCTGTCCGGGCTATCTCTACTTGTTTTAGGACAAAGCGCTTTGTCCTTGGAGTTTGCTAGGAGAGCTGATTGCAAGAGTTGGTGCGTCAATCTTGTTCGTGACGCACGCGTTGGGCTTCTGTGATAAGACAGCATTGTGTTTCTCTTCTATTTCTTCTCATTAAACTATGGTGTGCTATTTATTTGCTATTTATTTTATATTTGTAGTGCAGTCCTACCGTAAATTTGAAAATGATACTATTTCCTGATTAATTATATTACGTGTGTTAGAGTAATGCAAACAGTTAGACAGTGCCTATGAGAAACTGTACCATTTTTCTCATCTCCCCCTCATTAGCCCGGATAAGGTGATTCACTTTACCGTGTCAAAGGGGCATGTATGGAGTCTGCTTAAACAATTGTTAGATGAATGTGTTAGACTAATGCAAACAATTATATGGTGTGTGCGATGACGGTATCTTTTCCCTTCATCTGTTACTGCAACCAACCACCACACATCCCTTCCCACTTTTGATTAATCAATGTTAACGATTGTCAGGAAGGTTTTTGGGTTCGTTTACTAGGCGGTGATTCCTTAGACAAGCAGAAAAACACGCAGTAATAGGAGGAATGTATGTAGCGGTAATGTGTAAACTAGGGCTGTCAAAATTATCGCGTTAACGCGCGGTAATTAATTTTTTTAATTAATCACGTCAAAATATTTGACGCAATTAACGCACATGTCCCGCTCAGACAGTATTCTACCTTTTGGTAAGTTTTACAGCAAGGCTTTTTGTGCTGTCTAACAGCGAACTCTTGGGGTCGCTTTGCGACATGGTTTATTGTTGTCTTGCCAGTTCAATATGGCTGCAGGACGTCTCGGGCTGACGCCTACGTTGTAATGTTGTGCTTATATGATCCTTGGACAAGATTTGTCCGTAAGTATGGTTGTTGTAAATAATGCACATATTATGTTAGTAAGCAAAATGTTATATTTTTTTGTATGAGATGCTTTTTGTTTATGTTTTGTGAACCTGTATAGCGTGCTAAGCTAACGTTGTTGCTAATGCAATGCTTGTGTACTTTTTTTTTGTAGTTTTACGACGGTCTAAAGAGGACAATGGTTTGAGGCCATTTTATTAATAAATCAGATGAAAAAGAAAGAAGTCTGATTATTATGGCGTCGTTCACTAGCTGTCTAGCTTTGGAAAAAGTAGACGCTTCGGAGTGAGGACAGCATAGACAGATTTAAATGACAGTAGAGTGAAATGCCCACTTACCGTATGTTGAATGTATATATCCATCTTGTGTCTTATCTTTCCATTCCAACAATTTATTTTACAGAATATATATATAATTTACAGAAAAACATGGCATATTTTATAAATGGTTTGAATTGCGATTAATTGCGATTAATTACGATTAATTAATTTTTAAGCTGTAATTAACTCGATTAAAAATTTTAATCGTTTGACAGCCCTAGTGTAAACACGATGAGCTGACGGACAATATGGCACCAGTCAGGGGGGTGGAGTTGTGACATCACGTGATTGGGGTCTATACCGATAACAAGTTAAAACAGGCACCATTAATACAGGTAACGAGTGGAGCCTCGTTAGACCTCGTTAGAAGAAGTTAGACCTCTTTGACAGCCAGAAATCTTGCTTGTTTGTAGGTGACCAAATACTTATTTTCCACTCTTTGGAAATAAATTCTTTAAAAATCAAACGATGTGATTTTCTGTTTTTTTTTTCTTCACATTCTGTCTCTCATGATTGAGGTTTACCCAACCCAATTACAGGCCTCTCTAATCTTTTCAAGTAGGAGAACTTGCACAATTGGTGGTTGACTAAATACTTATTTGCCCCACTGTATGAGCCATTTCTGAAACCAAGTGAATAATTAAAAGTCAGGTTGTTAGCGATTGTTTCTACAAAATGGATAAGCGACAAGACTTTTGTCAGGGACTGTACAAAACGAGATGTATTGCTAACAGTCCAATCAATGGATTTCTATGATGATATTCTATCCTGTTGTACTGTATATTGGTAGCAAATACCGGTACCGGTCCGCGGCCTGGTGGTTGAGGACCCTCTAAAATGTTTAAGGCTGCAGCTATCGATTATTTTAGTTGTCGATTAATCGAAGAACTAGTTAGTTCGAAAAATCGAGGAATCAGATAAGGAACATGAAAAATTAAAATACCTGAGCTGAGCCTCAAACGGTATAAAAAAACAAATTGGGATCTATTTACAACAAAAGAACAGTTGGCTAACATACATAACAAAAGTCCGCTAGCTTAAATGCTACAAAATGCTAACTTTTTTTTAGGGCTGTCAAAATTATTGCGTTAACGCCCGTTAATTAATTTTTTTTTAATTAATCACGTTAAGGGGCGGCACAGTGGCTGAGTGGTTAGCACGTCTGCCTCACAGTTCTGAGATCAAGGGTTCAATCCCGGGCTTCGGCCTTCCTGTGTGGAGTTTGCATGTTCTCCCCGTGCCTGCGTGGGTTTCCTCCGGGCACTCCGGTTTCCTCCCACATCCCAAAAACATGCATGGTAGGCTGATTGAACACTCTAAATTGCCCATAGGTGTGAGTGTGTGCGTGAACGGTTGTGTGTCTCCTTGTGCCCTGCGATTGGCTGGCAACCAATTCAGGGTGTCCCCTGCCTACTGCCCGAAGTTAGCTGGGATAGGCTCCAGCACCTCCGCGACCCTCGTGAGGAATAAGCGGCATGGAAAATGAATGAATGAATGAATAATCACGTTAAAATATTTGACGCAATTAACGCAGATGTCCCGCTCAGGCAGATTTAAATGACTGTACAACGAAAAGCTCACTTGTTGTTATGTAGTTTTGCCGCCCTCTGCTGGCGCTTGGGTGAATGACCATCTCGCATATTGCCTCAAACAGATTACAATGAGGCCGTTTATGGACATTAAGAGTGAAGAGAATGCCACCGCCCGCTTCGGGGCAGCGCCGTTCCATACTCATGTTATTTCTTCAAAACGTGGGAGAATTAGTAGTTGTGAGACGTTTATGCTGTATTCACAATGCAATGCAAATTGCTATTTGTGCTCCACACATATTTCGGTAAGTTTTCTTTCTTTTAGTGGCAATTATGTGTCTCTTGTTGTATTTTGGGTAAGATATGTACAGATATATGTTATACAGTAAAGGCGAGTGGACACAGGCATTCTTTGGACCGCGCCGTTTATTGGCAACTCCTTCACAACAAACATACAGTGGGGAGAACAAGTATTTGATACACTGCCAATGGGAAAACCCATTGGCAGTGTACGAAATACTTGCTCTCCCCAATGTAAGTATCGTTTAGTGAAAGCACAACAAAAATAATATTCCTATCTCTCCAAAAGCACTTTAGTCTACAGTAATGAGGCCCTATTCTGACACACAGTTAAACAACAATGCAAAATGAACTGGCATTCCATATCAAAATAGCTATGCAAAATACACGTAAAACTTTGGTCACTTTGTTTTTATTATTGTTATTTTTATTCTTCTTATTATTATATTAACTCTACTTTTGATTGAAAATTTTACAAATGTTATTAAAACAAAAACATGAAGAGGGGTTTTAATACAAAAATTACTATAACTTGTAACTATAACATTTATCGTTTAAGAACTACAAGTCTTTCTATCCGTGGATCACTTTAACAGAAAGAATGTTAATGCCATTTGTGGATTTATTGTTACAATAAACAAATACAGTACTTATGTACAGTATGTTGTATGTATATATCCGTCGTGTGTCTTATCTTTCCATTCCAACAATAATTTACAGAAACATATGGCATATTTTAGAGATGGTTTGAATTGCGATTAATTGCGATTAATTACGATTAATTAATTTTTAAGCTTTAATTAACTCGATTAAAATTTTTAATCGTTTGACAGCCCTAGTTTTTTTACAATGCGCTTAACAAATGTTTCAGACACATATTCCCACAAAAAACGACTAAATATTCCTATGAACTAAATTATGAATGCATAAATAATATTAGCTCAAACAAAAACTTAGCCTGCGTTGGTCTTAACAGGGAGCAGTTGGTTTCAGCCATGTGAAATGAGGCAGACCAGAGGACAGAGTATCCACCCTAATCAATAAAACTAAGTGCAAACACTTTCAAAATAAACAATTACAACGCCACTTTAATTAAACGAATACTCGAAACAATAAAATTTAATTTGAATATTTTTTTTCTAATCGAATACTCGAGTTAATCGATTAATCGCTGCAGCACTAAAAATGTTTAACTAATAAATGTCTGTTTTTCAATAGGATGAAGAAACAAAGCAGCAGATGAATGGATGCTTTTTACATTTTTTGTAACAACGCTGGTCTCATATGCAGCAGTCGTGTGTTTAGCTCTATTTCAACAATTGATAAAAACCTGACCACAGAAATGCAGTAAAACAGCCAAGGATTGCCTGAAATTTACTAGCGCTCACAAAAAAGACACTCAAACTGTGACAATTTTGAACGCATTCCCATGTCTTATTTATCATAGCAGGCAGCGAGACAAAATTGTAAATGAGACGCCTGTATTTACTTTTCTCGTTAATTAATCAATATTTTCAGCATGTTTTCTTTTCAGCAATGGAAAATGAGAAACTCTTTAGAGTACAAAGCTTAGCTCATGTCGCGTAAACAAGAAATATGTTGCCAACACGCAGGTTTGCCCTGATTGGTATGATGAAGAGGCAATTTCAGCATACCTTCATGCATGTAAATCCCGAGCCATGCGCTGCTCTGTGGTAAATTGGGAAATATTTACTTGTATTCGACGTGCCTACTTGACCCACTTAGATAAATTTCAACTAAATCACTTTCACTGCAGAGACCTGCCGGTGCCCTGCAGATTAGATTTGCTAATGAAGATTGAGGTTATAAATAACCAACATAACCAGGCCTTTCTCTGGGAAATGCTCTGCAGTCCCTCAGAGGAAATGTCGATTCCTTTGTTATGTTTCAACAGACGCTCCTCGGTGCAGTAAAGAACAATATTTTGCTTCCTGTTTTTCTTGAAAACACTCTAGCTTTAGCAGCTAAATCTTATACACTTGTGTATCTACGTCTATGGAGTCTCATGTGCTACCATGTTTGCTTTCCTAAGCCTTTCAATGGAAATTCACATTGATCCCAGATCAATCCTTCCATGTCATTCGTAAAGAGCCTTAAATCCTGCATGTTTTCGCGGAATACTTCAGGAACAGCCGCGTTTTCCTCGACAGACAAATTCCGAGTCCTGCTTAAGTGCCCTCGAGACGGCAAATCTGCACCGAGCTGTGGTTTGCAGTCTAACCATTGGATTTGTAAGGAATCTTTACATATCAAATGTTCCACCGATGTTATTTTCCTCTCGCCGGTTCTGCTGAGCAAAGAGGGATTTGACTGGATCACGCATGAAGTTGTTTGAAGTTTAATTCATTTTCCCGCGGCACAGAAAACAATCTGCGGAGCTAGATTAATTTCATCTGAATCAAAATGCAACAAGCTGAATCCGCAATTAGTTCTCAGATGGAATTGTTTTATCACTGAGACTTTGGTCATTTATCTGAAGGTTTTCTTTGATCGAGTTGCTCTGTGCTGAAATTGTTCTCCGGAGACAGATGTTTCCCAGTTTTCTGAACTTACAAACATATTGTGTAAATGCTTCTGCAACATTATACAGTGGGGAAAATAAGTATTTGAACACCCTACGTTTTTGCAAGTTCTCCCACTTAGAAATGATGGGTGGGCCCTGAGGCAGCTCCTGTGTGGCATTTCCACTCGTCTGCAGGACTATAACATGTCGGATGGGATTCACGCATAACTGGGTTCAAAAAGACACACTTACAGTGCCCTCCATAATTATTGGCACCCCTGAAAAAGATGTGTTTTATAGCTTATAATATATTTTTTTTTATTATTCAAATAATATGGGACCTTAAAGA
The DNA here is from genome assembly GCF_030265065.1 of Corythoichthys intestinalis. Lineage (NCBI taxonomy): Eukaryota > Metazoa > Chordata > Actinopteri > Syngnathiformes > Syngnathidae > Corythoichthys > Corythoichthys intestinalis. Next base: position 58,568,355 of record NC_080397.1, on the reverse strand, counting down.
GCATACGACACGAGAAAAAAGTCTTAAATGGCATTATTATGTGAATTAGAATCATATTTTGAGACGATTCGACTGTATACAACAATTTAGCAAAGCACAGATGACGAGAAATTAGTCTTTTAATCTGCTGGTTAGCCACGCCTACCATTATAGGGCTTTAGCGTCCCCAACAGGTGGATGACGTCAGCGGTAGACTGGGCTCATCGGTTTTACTATTCAGCCCATTGAGGGGGAATTATTCAGAACGAGGAAAACGCGACGAAGAGAGCCGCAAAATGTCATTGTTTCAGTCTCTCTACTCCAATATTTTTGCAGGATATTCTTTTTGTCCAAGTATTTTTCCCCAATAGCTATTTAAATGGCTTGAGAAGGACCAGTCAGCCCGTCAAGGGGGAACTATTCACAACGAGGAAAACGCGACGAAAAGAACGGCAAAATGTCATTGTTTCTGTCTCTTTACTTCAATATTTTTACAGGATATTCTTTTTATCCAAGTATTTTCCCCAATTGCTAAATAAATGGCATGGTCATGACAAATAACAGTCTTTTGCTGAATGGAATATGAAATAATAAAAATGCATTTATTCAGGACGACATGGCAAAATTACTCCATAATGGTCAAAACTGTCGACTTCACCTTTACTGTCGCATCTCCCGAACGATATTTTATGACACCTAAATCGGACATATGTCATTTCCCTTCCCCGGCTTCAGAGAATGTAAACAAACCAGAAAGTGTGACAGCTAGCCGACATGCTAACCCGAACCGAGTGATGTTTCAAAGTCTTCGAAGCGGAAAATCTCACATAACTATCCTGGATTATTTGACATGACGACCCGGTTGTCGATTGACGCCCGGCGGAGAGCAATTTACAGTTCGTTCCCCGGAGGAGGGTGGCTGGAGTTGTTGTGCAGCTAATGTGCTGCTGCTAATGAGCATTAGGAGAGCTTTTTACATGCCTATCAATGATCAAACGTAAGTAGTCCTTCATTTAAAGGAAGTTTGTAGTGTTAACTTTGTAATCGCTGTATTCGTATTTGACATAATACAAAACAAGATGTTTACTCACTTCCTCGTAAGTCCAATGGTCCCACAGTAAATATCCACGGTGAATGGGAACCTTTTGAAACTCCAAAAAGGCGCATACGCCTCTCCCTCATACAGAATGATTTTTCTGCAGCCGTTTGGCTGGCGTGATGCGAAAAATAAACGTATTAATCCGCAAAATCAGCTGAATCCTTCGTCCTCATACACAACAGTACACTGTAGCTTGAAGAGGACGTCTTCTACCGTACACGTCACAGCGCCCCCTCCTCAATGAAAGACCGAAGCCGGAAGTCACTCATTTTCATGGCGCGGGATTCAAAAAACTAAATAAAAATAGCGATCGCTTCCACACACATCCAAGTGGCCCATATCATTCAGGGGCATAAAATACCGCGTGTATTATGAAATAAACATGCTTTTTCGTGTCACAGGTACTTTAATGGAAAAAAAGAGAAAAATCCAACCTTCAATACAAGTGCATTCATTCAGTGGGGAAAAAATCCTACATAAAGAAAAAATTATTTGACATCAAATAACGTGCGTCACAATTATCAGCACCCCTGGTGTTAATACTTTGTCCAACCCCCTTTTGCCAACAAAACAAGGTCTGAGGATTGAGATGGCCATGGGAGGAGCTTGATTTTGTGTCTGGTGAACCATTTCTGTTTAGATTTGGCCATATGTTTAGGTTGCTGAAAGACCCAGTGACCACCCATCTTCAGCTTTCGGGCAGAGGGCAACAGATTTTGATTTAAAATGTCCCATTATTTCAAAGCATTCATGATGCCATGCACCCTAACAAGGTTCCCAGGGCCTTTGGAAGCAAAACAGCCCCACAGCATCACTGACCCACCCCCATACTTCACAGTGGGTATGAGGTGCTTTTCAGCATGCGCATCTTTTGTGGCACGCCAGACCCACTTGGAGTGTTTGTTGCCAAAAAGCTCAATCTTGGTCTCATCTGACCAAAGCACACGGTCCCAGTTGAAGCCTGGGACCGTGAGTATTTTTTGTGTGCAGCAAAGATTAATGAAATGAACCAAAATCTATTTCAATAATGGGTCAAAATTAATTTTCGAACAGATCATGTGAATAACACCTTAGAAACGGTCATTTGCTTTGCTTTGCCAAAACCACCTTAGGACAAAAGAGGCAAGATGGATATATGTATTTTTTTTTCAAACCTAAGTTTTCAAAAGCGACAAAAACAATATAACATCTTTCAAATCAGAGATGTTCATATTAAGCGATTAAAGAATAAAAACACTATACATTTTGAACATTTGATATTTATTTGGATCAAATACACACAAACTGACCATTAACCAGTGCAAATCTCAAACTGTATGTTAGGCCTCCTGCACAATAAGCAAAACACTATCCTTAATATTCCGTAAAATAACCATTCATATTGAACATACAGTAATTCAAGTTTGAGAGCGCTACCTTTGATATTCCCTGGCCCATCGCCATTATCACTGTCTTGTTGTGTTTGCCAGAGTGTTGAGTGTGTCAGCGTGAGCTAGCAGGCATGATCCGCCCACTACGGGGGAATCACCAAGCAGCTTGGTGATATAAGATCCACTGTTGGAGCAATTATTAGAAAATGGAAGAAGCTAAACATTAGGGTTGTTCCGATCATGTTTTCTTGCTCCCGATCCGATCCCGATCATTTTAGTTTGAGTATCTGCCAATCCCGATATTTCCCGATCCGATTGCTTTTTTTTTTGCTCCCGAGTCAATTCCAATCATTCCCGATAATTTTTCCCAATCATATACATTTTGGCAATGCATTAAGAAAAAAATGGATAAAACTCAGATACATTCAACATACAGCACATAAGTACTGTATTTGTTTATTATGACAATAAATCCTCAAAATGGCATTTACATTAACATTCTTTCTGTGAGAGGGATCCACGGATAGAAAGACGTGTGACTTTGTATATTGTGACTAAATATTGCCATCTATTGTATTTGTTGAGCTTTCAGTAAATGATACTGTAGCCATGCCCAAATGTGTGATGGGAAGTGGAACCATGACTGTGCGTAGTGCTACCAATTGATATATCTTCTCTGCGTTGGGAAATAACATAAGGTGTTAAGAAAAAGATCAATTGCTGATATTTTTAATCGTAGGGAGAGGGATTGTAAGTCAAAAAAGTAAAAAAAAAAAAAAAAAAGTGTAAAAAAGGCTCCAAAGGCTGCCAAAATTCACTCTAGTCATTTTACGCTGCCTTTTAACTCTCTATATAGGTAAAACGGCGCCATTACAGATTGAGCGCGACAATGCGTGAGCGGGTCGTGCAGCGCATGCATTAATTGCGTTAAATATTTTAACGTGACACATTTGTTTAAAAATTAATTACCGCCGTTATTGGGATAAATTTGATAATCCTACCTTAAACCTAAACTAAAGACTCTGGATGAGCGTAACATATTATGTCTGTAACGTTAAATACAATTAGAAAACGATTTAATTAAAAAATATATATATACAGTATATTACAAAAAAGGCATGTCCGATATTTTTTTGCTGATTCCGATACTTTGAAAATGACATGATCGGACCCGGACATCTCTACTAAACATGACTGTCAATCTCCCTCGGACTGGGGCTCCATGCAAGTTCCACCTTGTGGGGTCTCAATGATCCTAAGAATGGTCAGGAATCAACCAAGAACTACACATAAGGAACTGGTCAATCACCTGAAAGGAACTGGGACCACCATTTCCAAGGTTACTGTTGGTAATACACTAACATCATGGTTAAAAATCATGCATGGCACGGAAGGTTCCCCTGCTTAAACCAGCATATGCCCAGACCCGTTTTTACTTTGCCAGTGACCATTTGGATGATCCAGTGGAGTCATGGGAGAAAGTCATGTTGTCATATGAGATCAAAATTGAACTTTTTAGTCTTAAATGGTAAATGGTGTTACACTTGTATACCGCCTTTCCACCTTTTAAGGCCCTCAAAGCGCTTTACACTGTCTCCTCATCTAGCAGCACCAGGAACAACGTCGGGTACAGTATCTTGCTCAAGGATACTTAGGCTAGGTTCATACTACAGGTCTTAATGCACGAATCTGATTTTTTCGTGTTTTTCCAACTCGAGTGAGGCATTAACTTGACGGTCTGAATGGGACAAGTCGCATAGAAGTGGACCATTTCAAATCCAATCTGGGTCACTTTCGTATGTGGTTCAAATCCAATCTGGGCCACATTTTTCCAGAATTTGGCTGGCGGTCTGAATTGTAAGACGCTCAAATTGGAATTCATGCAGCAATTACGTCAGCAAAGAGCAAGAGGCACGGAGGACGGCAGCGATGTAGGCATTAGCGCTAGAGATGTCCCGATCACTTCATTTTCAAAGTATCGGAATCGGCAAAAAAATATCGGCCATGGCTTTTTTTTAATATATATGTATATATATATATATATATATACAGTATATATACAGTACATATACAGTACATATATATATATATATATATATATATGTGTGTGTGTATATATATATCAAATCATTTTCTAATTGTATTTAGCGTTACAGACATAATATGTTACACCCATCCGGAGTCTTTAATTTAGGCTTAAGGTAGGGTTATCAATAATATCCCGATAACGGCTGCAATTATTTTATCAATAAATGTGTCACGTTAAAATATTTAAAGCTATTAATATATGCGCTGCAAGACCCACTCACTCATTGTTGCGCTCAATCTGTAATGACTCCGTTTTACCTCTGTAGAGAGATAAAAGGCAGGGCAAAATGAGTAGAGTGAATTTTGGCAGCCTTTGGAGCCTTTCTTACATTGGCTAAAACCTTGCAATCCCTCTCCCGATGATTAGAAATATCATGGGAAGCAATGTGGGGAAGCATGGTGGCAATTGATCTTTGTCTTAACACCTTAAGTTATTTCCCAAAGCAGAGAAGATAAATCCATTGGTAGCACGACGCACAGTCATGGTTTTACTTCCCATCATGGTTCCACTTCCCATCATGCATTGGGGCATGGCTGCAGTATCATTTACTGAAAGCTCAACAAATACACTGGATGGCAATATTTAGTCACAATATACAGTCACAAGTCTTTCTATCCGTGGATCCCTCTCACAGAAAGAATGTTAATAATGTAAATGCCATCTTGAGGATTTAATGTCATAATAAACAAATACAGTACTTATGTACTGTATGTTGAATGTATACATTCGTCCGAGTTTTATTCATTTTTTTCTTAATGCATTGCCAAAATGTATATGATCGGGAAAAATTATCGGGAACGATTGGAATTTAATGGGGAGCAAAAAAAGCAATCTAATCGGGAAATATCGGGATCGGCAGATACTTAAACTAAAACGATCGTTATCGGATCGGGAGCAAAAAAACATGATCGGAACAACCCTAGTTAGCGCCTAGCTTGAACTCTGCTTTTAAGCACGAATCGGGCTTGACCACAGTCATAAAAAAATAAAATTAAGAAAAGGATAAGCCTTACAATTTTTTATTTTCATTCTGTGCGCCGAATGAGTAGTATTTCATTATTGCAAACTGACGCACCCACGTCATTTCACGAACACACGTCAAGGCTCGTGTGTGCGTGTATGCGTTCTATCGGTCGATATAAACTTTGAATATAAGACTAAACGGGGATTATTGATGTCTGTTATGTGTGTCCTCTTTTTGGAAATCGAAATATGACCCTGGAATGACATAGCGCGTGTGTAATTTGTTTTGATGCTTCTGCGCATGCGGGTCTCTTTGCTGAGCGGATCTCGGACTGCGAATTAGTGCACATGCGTAAAACTTGAACGGTCTCAATGGACAAAGGCAGTCTGAACGGATAAACAGAAAAAAAAAACTGAATATGGCAAAAAAAATCAAGATTTGTGCATTAAGACCTGAAGTATGAACTTAGCCTTAGATGAGTTCATCAGGTGAGAGAATGGAACCCACAACCTCTGGGTTGGGGAATGACTACACTACCACTGAGCTACCTAACCCCCACTCACTCCACTCATAGTGTTTGGAGGAAGAATGACAAGTACCATCCCAAGAACCCCATCCCTACTATGAAGCATAGGGTTGGTAGCATCATGCTTTGAGGGTGTTTTTCTGCATATGGGGCTAGATGACTGCACTGTATTAAGGAGAGGATGATCAGGGTATTGGGAGATTTTGGGGAATTGCCTCCTCCTCTCAGTTATCCCTCAATCAGTCCCTCAGGCCTAGCAAGTAATACACTAACGTCATGATTTAAAATCATGCATGACACGGAAGATTCCCCTGCTTAAACCAGCATATGTCCAGGCCTGTTTTAAATTTGCCAATGACCATTTGGATGATCCAGTGGAGTCATGGGAGAAAGTCATGTGGTCATATGAGATAAATATTGAACTTTTTAGTCTTAAATCCACTCATAGTGTTTGGAGGAAGAATGATGAGTACCATCCCAAGAACACCATCCCTACTGTGAAGCATTGGTTTGGTAGCATAATGCTTTGGGGGTGTTTTTCTGCATACGGGACAAGACGACTGCACTGTATTAAGGAGAGGATGACCAGGCCCATGTATTGTGAGATTTTGGGGAATAGCCGTCTTCCCTCAGTCAGTCCCTCAGGCCTAGCCAGTCTCCAGACCTACTCTGACTCTGTGTTTCTCAGTGACAGCCCAGAAACCTGATTGATTGAGAGAAGATCTGTGTGGAGCAATGGTGCAAAATCGCTTGGGAAAAGCTACAGGAAACATTTGACCTCTGTAATTGTAATCAAAGGCTACTGTATCAAATATTAACATTGATTTTCTCTGGTGTTCAAATACATATTTGCAGCAGTATAATACAAATAAATTGTTTTAAAAAAAAAAAAATCATACACTGTGATATCTGGATTTTTCGGGGGGACAAGCACCTACCATAAAAATTTCAAACCCGCCCATCATTTCTAAGTGGGAGAACTTGCAAAATCGCAGGGTGTTCAAGTACCTATTTTGCTCACTGTATTTCCAAGTTAACAAATCAAATAACCAAAAACATTTTGTGCACTCTAACAAGTGCACTGAGATTACATTGCGGCTCACTTCCATTTTATACGGTTTGTGAATTCCACTTCGATGCTGTCTGTTCTCCTTTGGAGGCATTAAGCCAATAAAAGGTCTCTTCCACTGAACAATGATTCTCTTGTTCACTGACTCTTAAAACGGAACATTTGATGGGGAAGCAAATTGACAATGTTTTCTCTCTGTGGTTGGCCACCC